>NW_003548032.1:0-2019 GCF_000090795.2 Amphimedon queenslandica | reverse complement strand
CCCCCCCCCTCTCTCTCTCTTCCCTTTCTCTCCTCCCTCTCTCTTTCCTTCTCTAGTGCTATTTCTTTATACTATGAACTGGACATGAAGGATATGGATTTCATCAAGCAAGAGAAGGACGGTAACGGTTTCCTGATCAACCTCATTGATTCTCCAGGCCATGTTGATTTCTCGTCTGAAGTCACAGCTGCTCTCCGTGTCACTGATGGGGCACTTGTTGTTGTGGACTGTGTTAGCGGTGAGTGAACAGTAATCAGTATTGTTGTATTAGTTTGATTACAATAAGCAGCTGTGGGTTTAAAATCTGATGCATATGTACATGTACATAAGTTTGTGCTTCTTTTTTGCCCTTGGAGTTCATGTACAGTACATGTAATTCAGCTGCTGCATTCAAATGTACATCCTGTATTAATTACCGTATAGCGGGTTTCTTCCGTTCGGTCAAACTTTCGTTCTTTTCGTTCTCCAAGCTCCAAAAACGAAAATTAAACCCACGAAATTTGCTGTGGGAGAGCTCGATCCGGAGTTCATCAACACTAACACATGCAAACGTGGGTGTTATGGGTGGGGTTGTTGGGTGTGGCTCAATTATTGCAGATCAGAAGGACGAAAATAAAACCCACGAAATTGGATTTTCTCCTAGAAAACGAAAGTTTGGCCGAACGAAAGAAACCCGCTATACGGTAGTATTAGTATTGTCCTTATGTAATGTGCTAAGTATAGTGTGTATATTCTTATGAAGTTGTAAGTTGATAATGAATGACACATTATTACTTTATTGAGTGCTTTATCAATAGACTATAACTTCTGGCCACCTTTAAATACTTTATTAAACTCCAATTTTAATGCCTAATATCTATAGTAAATTCCTTTAATATCACAATATTTTTAAATTGGCTGTTATTATATTTTCTCAGGTGTCTGTGTACAAACTGAGACTGTGTTACGTCAGGCCATTGCTGAGAGGATAAAACCAGTTACCTTCATGAACAAGATGGACCGAGCACTCCTTGAGCTTCAGCTGGAGCAGGAGGACCTCTACCAAACCTTCCAGCGTATCGTGGAGTCCATTAACGTGATCATTGCTACTTACTCTGATGAAGATGGACCCCATGGGGAATATCATGGTGAGTGGAGGAGTGGACTATTGTAGACAATGTGTTAAAAGATTATTATGAAATTCAACAGTATAGTTTATAGGCTTTTACAGTATATGTATATGTACTTCACTATGTATTTGTACTTTTGTAGAAGTTCAACAGATAACTGTTAATATTAACTATACCTTCATGTACTGTACTTTATACACTAACAATATTATAGTAGTCTTTAGTAGTATCACTCTGTAGCATGTGACCTACTTATACACTTTTAGAAATTTTATAGCCTACATATGTACTTGTATGTAGCAATGATTTGAATAGATTATTGTAGGTACTTTCTTTAAATTGCAAAATGTACTTTATACAGTAACAGAACACTGTAATAGACTTTAATTTGTATGCATTGAAGTGTCATTTAAAATATTTCATTATACTTCATTGTTACTATTATTTCATTCTATTATAAAAGGTTGATCCCAGTGTTGGTACTGTTGGTTTTGGCTCTGGTCTCCACGGCTGGGCCTTCACTCTCAAGCAGTTTGGTGAGATGTATGCCTCAAAGTTCAAGATAGAGACAGCGAAACTGATGAAGAGGCTCTGGGGAGATCAGTTCTTTAGTGCAACCGACAAGAAGTGGAACAAAACCGGAGGAGAAGGCTACGTGAGAGGATTCTGCCAGTTTATTCTTGACCCAATCTACAAGGTAAGAAGGAGGAAGTGGCCATTTTTTATTTGATGATTTTTGTGTGGTTAGATTTTTGATGCCATCATGAACTTCAAGAAAGATGAGACAAAGAAACTGATTGAGAAGCTGAATATTAAACTTGATGCTGAAGATAGGGTAAGAACTTCTCTCTCTCTCTCTCTCTCTCTCTCTCTCTCTCTCTCTCTCTCTCTCTCTCTCTCTCTCTCTCTC
>NW_003548031.1:3078-11580 GCF_000090795.2 Amphimedon queenslandica | reverse complement strand
ACATTTTAGTTTTAGTTTTAGTTTCAAGTTTTTAATAGCTAAATCTTTAGTTCTAGTTTTAGTTCCAGTGCTTTAATTTGTCAAATTCTAGTTTTAGTTCTAGTTTTGGTTTTTTGTATCAATGTAGTTCAGTTCTAGTTCTAGTTCTTGGAACTAGAACTAGGAAAAAAATAGGTGTACTAAAATAGATTTAGTTCTAGTTCCGTTGGAACTAGCACAACACTAATATAGAAGAAGGCTCAACTCCCAAGAATTGCTGGTTATAAACGCTTATCATATAAACAAATAAAAAACATCTACTTCATTTAAATAAGGAGATCAAAAATGGATCTTTATAAGAAATAAATGCATATAGGTGTTTTGAAAATACAGCAATGTATGGTATTTGCATATTAAAATATTCTATTTAATTTTTTGTTATACAAAATGTATATGTAGCAATAATTACTCACATGAGTTGTAATATTTTGATGAGGTTCTTCAGACAATAATTGTACAATGTTATCATATCCTTTTCTTGCTGCTACAGCTAGAGCAGTTTCTCTTGACTATAAAAAATATGGTTAAAAAATTATATACATGTATGACCTTTGAATAGAATTGATGCCTTAAAATTAGGATTTATGCTAGGTCTCAAAAGCTTATGCATGCCTGATGCTATCACACAACAGAGCACATAAAACTTACCTTACATACCGTATGGTTGGTAAATTTCGTGGGGCACTAATTTTCGTTAATTTCGTGGTTTATTTTTATCCACGAAATTTTAACCCCTACCCACCCACACATAAAAGCTAATTAACGGGCCATGCAGAGTTCTAACTACTATTTTCAAGCCAGTAGAAGAGCCAGAGTTCTTGTCTGTTACTCCATATTCCACCATAAGCCATGTGTTGGAAGCTAGTCCAGTAGATCCAAGTGAATGTCAGATATTCATAGATTATTAATTATTGTGTGATGTCATTTCCGTTTGGTATTGTGTGTATATAAACTCATTTTTTGTAATTATTGTTTAGTCGGCAATAGTCGCTCACTAATTCTCACTTTGGTTTGTGTATCTCTCTCTCTTTTCTTTGATTGGTTTTTCAAAACATATCTTTTGGTCCACTATATTGGTGTGAGCAGATTGCGCGCAGATTAGCAGTCCGTCATCGTCAGGGAGATCGAGAGCTGTTGTTACGGTAAAGCACGACTGATCTGGCATTTCGACTGACGGTTACTCATTCCGAGAGAAGAGGCATTTACTTTATAGGATCTCGCGAGGAACTCTACCACACATTCTTCTGGTCCACCAAGCCGGATTCAAGGTATACTAGTTATTTAAGTATCGAACAGAGAGCTCTTCTGTGATTATATATGGTGTTTGTTTGAGCCTCAGTCTGTGCACATTTATTATTATACTATATATGCTTTTGTTGGGAGTCTGAGGGTGAGATATTATTTTGTTTAATTTTTTTTTGTAATATTTTGTGTTTGTGTATGTGTTATTGGTGGAGAAGCGGCGCTTACACGTGTTTTAAACAAAGACGTCCTTATCAATTATCAGTGACCTTTGTGGTTGACTTGTAATAACTTGCTGACCTTTGCAAAAATCATTTCTATAATTGTGTAAACATGACTACTGTTGATCCTGCACAACTGAAGAGGACTAGAACTGGCCACAGGGGAGTAGCCACCAGAAGGATAGGAGAGGTTGAGGCCATTTTAGCATCTCCAGATCCAGGCAAGATTAGGCTAGTCCAGCTCAGACTTGGAATTAGGGAGACACTTGACAGTCTCAGACAACTGGAAAAGGATCTTCTACCGCACATACCTGAGGATGAGGTGACTAATGAAATTGAACGGAACGAGAAGGTAAAGGACGAGATATTTGCTGCGTTAGCCAAAATTGAGTCATTGCTTTCAGAGACTGCAGCTACTACTGCTCCAACATCACCAGCCGTGATAGCTCCTCCTCGTACGACAAGATTACCAAAACTCACTCTCAAGAGCTTTCACGGGAATCTCACTGGTTGGGGGGTATTTTGGGATGCTTACAAGGCGGCTGTTCATCTAAATACAAGTCTGTCTGATGCAGAGAAATTTGCATATCTCAATTCATTACTGGAGGGAAAGGCCAGAGAAGCTGTCGCGGGATTGTCCATTACAGACGCGAACTACACAGAAGCAGTAACTATACTGGAGAGCTGATTTGGAGATAAAGAAAAAATTATATCTGCACACATGAATGAGCTGATGAGTTTAGAGACTGTACACCTCGATCAGCACACACAGGACTTAAGGCGTTTATACGACAAGGTTGAGGCTAACATTAGAGGGTTAGATGCTTTAGGGGTGAAGCCTGAAGCATATGGAGCCTTATTCACGCCAATTTTGGTAAAGAAGTTGCCTGCTGAGTTGCGACTGAATCTTGCTCGAAGAGTTTCTTCATCTGAGTGGAACCTTACAAAGATCATGGAGATGCTTAAGGAGGAGTTAGAGGCTCGAGAGCGTGCTGTATTCGCACCTATAAGCCGAGGAAAGACTGCACCTACTCATAAAGGAAGAGCTTCTCATAGTGGAACGTATGCCAGTACTAATTCAGAGAGGCCCAGTTGTTGCTACTGTGGCCAAGAAGGTCACGCATCGACTAATTGTAAGAAGTTCACGTCAGTTGAAGATAGGAAACGTATTATAAGAGAATCTAATCGTTGTTTTAATTGCTTAAGAAAGGGTCATGTGGGTAGTACATGTTAATCTCTGTCTAAATGTAGAAATTGTGGGGGTAGGCACCATACAAGCATATGCTTTAAAACTAGAGAGCTTAAACCTTCCCATGCCAATAAAGAAAATCCTCATAGTAGCACTAGTACTCAGCCAAGCATGACAAGTCCCAGTCAATCACGGCCTCTAGATCCCAAAGCTGAATCCTATAATCCATCAACTGCATGTTATACAGGAGGTCGACAGCACATATTATTGCAAACTGCCACAGTGCATGCCTTTAACCTAGAAAAACCTGATTATAAATTAAGATTAAATGTACTTATGGATAGTGGCAGCCAAAGTTCCTACATTACAAAGAGGGCTTGCAAGGAATTGAGTCTGAGAAGGTTGGGAAGGAAGTCTATGTCAATTATGACCTTTGGTAATAAGAAAGAGAGACAAAAGAGATGTGATATTGTTAATATAGGAGTTGAAACTGTAGACAATGGGTGTGTTGAATTGAGATTGCTGTCTGTTGAGCATATTTGTGAACCTATTTCTAATAGTGGTATTGATTTAGACCAATACCCTTACTTGAAGCAATTGAATTTAGCCTTTGACTCTTTTAATGATGTACCCTTAGAAATTGATATTTTATTAGGTTCTGATCAATATTGGGGCATTATGACCGGGAAGGTAATTAGAGTACGGAATGGTCCCACAGCACTTGATACCCAGTTTGGTTGGGTTCTTTTGGGCCCGGTTATCTTAAAACAGCGTTCAGAGAATGAGATTGCACTAGTTACACATGTATTGAGAGTTGATAGTGTGCCAGAGTGTCGAGCATTGGATAGAACATTGAGAGAGTTTTGGAATATTGAAGCATTGGGAATATTAGAGAGAGAGGACATAGTCCAAACCCAGTTTGAACAGCATGTATCATTTGAGAACGGACGCTATGTAGTCTCATTGCCATGGAGAGACCATTGCTTATCCCTACCTACTAATTATAAACTCTGTGTACGTAGATTAAATGGTTTGTTAAGGCGATTACAAAGGACGCCTGAGCTTTTAGAGAAATACAATAGCATTATACAAGAGCAAATTAATTTGGGTATAGTGGTACCTGCATCACGCCGACACGTGATTGAATCTAGCACGAAACTCCACTATTTACCACATCACGCTGTGGTTAGGCACGATAAGACCACGACTAAAGTTAGGATTGTGTATGATGCGTCAGCGAAGTTGGAGGGACCATCCCTCAATGAGTGCCTTCACGTTGGTCCATCACTGAATCAGAAGATAATGGACATTTTGTTGCGCTTTAGATTGCATGCAGTAGCTATGATTGCGGATATTGAGAAAGCATTTTTAATGGTTCAAGTAGCTGAAGAAGACCAAGATGCATTGAGATTTTTGTGGGTTAGAGACATACATGAAGAGAAGCCTGAGATTATTGAGTTGAAGTTTACGCGGGTAGTGTTTGGGGTTACGCCTAGCCCTTATCTACTGAATGCTACCATCGCGGAGCACCTGAAGCGCAATGCACACACTTATCCTCACGTGACAGATCAGATTAAGAAATCTATTTATGTTGATGATATTGTAACTGGGGTGGAGAATGCAGAAGAAGCCTTTGAATTTTACAAGAAGTCCAAGCATATTTTTAAATTGGGGGGTTTTAATTTGAGAAAGTTTTTTAGCAGCAGTCTAGAAGTCCAGAACTTAATTGATAAAGCTGAGCAAGGAGTTGGAGAGTCTGACAATAATGATGTCTCATATACACATATCACATTGGGTGGTTCTGTTCCCATTAATAGAGGGGAGTGCAAGGTTTTAGGCTTAGTATGGCAGTTGGATAGAGATGAAATTGTCATTAGTATTGATCATATTCTTAATGAAGCATTGGCTAATCATCCCACAAAGAGGAGTGTAGTGAGCATTGTTAGTAAGGTCTATGATCCTGTTGGGTTTTTAGCTCCAGCCATTATTCCTCTAAAGATTTTCTTCCAAGAGTTATGTGTGTCAAAGATAGAATGGGATGAGCCACTGACTGATGATTTGGATGAGAAGTGGGCCAGACTGTTGGAGGGTCTGAGAACCAAGGAGCCTATTCGTATTGCGCGGCGTTACTCTCACAGTAACTCTACTAGTTACACGTTGCTTGGATTCTGTGATGCATCGCAGCGAGCTTACGCGGCTGTTGCGTATTTGTCAGATGCTAATGGTTCATGTAGTTTAATAGCATCAAAGACACGAGTAGCACCTTTATTGAAGCAAACTATTCCTCGATTGGAGCTCCTGGGAGCGGTGCTTCTAGCTAGACTGATGACTACTATCAAGGATGCTCTGGGAGATTCAATAAAGGACTGTATCTGTTTTACAGATTCTCAAGTTGCTTTACACTGGATCAAGGGTACAGAGAGAAGTTGGAAGCCATTTGTTCAAAATAGAGTTGCTGAAATAAGAGGAAAGGTGCCTACACATTGTTGGAGACATTGCAGGGGAAGAGATAACCCAGCTGATTTGCCATCACGGGGAACTACTCTGAGAGATCTACAGAAGAATGAGTTGTGGTTACATGGTCCAGATTGGTTTGATCCTGAATCCATTACAGCAGACACAGTTACTTCAGTTCCACCAGAGTGCCTGGAGGAACTACGAGCTAAGGATAAGATATCTGTGACTATGAGTGTAGCAGATAAGTCTGGAGTGGGATCTTTGATTGATATCAAGCGATTTAGCAGCTGCGAGCGGCTACTGCGAACCACGGCGTGCGTATTATCGTTTTTAGGTAAACTGAGAAGAAGACTGAATGATGATGATACTAGTTCTGGGATAGAAGAAACTGAGATTTACTCTCACTATACTAGGAAGGATCTGGAAGAAGCAGAGGTTCTGTGGCTGAAAGAAGCACAACGAGGTCTTATACGTGAAGAGTGGAAATTTCAATTTCAGTTGTATACAGATGGACAAGGTTTATGGAGATGTCGGGGTAGACTGGGAAACGCGGAGTTGTCATTTAACACTCGTCATCCTATACTGTTACCAAAGTCTCATGCATTTACAGAGTTGGTGGTGAGGAGAGCACATTTTCGTGTATTGCATTCAGGAGTGAAGGACACATTAACTGAGTTACGGAGCAGATTTTGGATACCTGGGGGACGGTCTCTTGTTCGGTACTTAATACATCGGTGTGTTATCTGTCGGAGATATAATACTTCATACTATCGTCCACCTCCACCACCACCACTACCTGCCTACAGAGTTCAAGGAGGTCTTGCATTTTCTTCTGTAGGAGTTGATTACGCTGGTCCTATGACCATCAAACATTATACACACACTTCACACAACATCAATTCACACACAAAGTCTGGGGCACAAAATGCATACACATCATGCGAGGGTAAGGCATGGGTGTGCCTCTTCACTTGTTGTGCATCACGGGCGGTTCATCTGGATGTAGTGATCGATCTAACTTCAAGGAGCTTCATTCGTTGTTTCAAGAGATTCATTTCTAGGAGGGGATTACCGGCACGAGTAATATCTGATAATGGTTCTATGTTCAAGGCATCAGCCAGGACACTTCAGGAGATATTTACTAATCAGGAAGTCAAGAGGTTCCTAACCAACCACAACATCAATTGGATATTCAATGTGGAACGCGTCCCTTGGTGGGGAGGCTTTTTTGAGCGCCTTATTCAGTCATTAAAGAGGTGTTTGAAGAAAATGATTGGAAGGGCTAGACTAACATACAAGGAGTTGGTGACTGAGGTAGCTGAGGTGGAACTTATCTTAAATTCACGACCCCTGACATACATGTCTGCAGATGACATGGATGAGCCTCTCACTCCATCACATCTAATCTGTGGCAGGAGGTTGCTGAGCTTACCAGATCACTTGTGTTATAACAACTCAGAAGATGAAGATTATCAACCTCAGCCCTCTACCATTTTTACTAAGAGAGTCAAGTATTTGAGCTCCATTCTGGATAGGTTTTGGACACGCTGGAGACAAGAGTACTTGCTGGAACTGAGAGAGTCTCATAGACGATTGGAGGGAAGACGTCCTGATCAAGTTAATGTAGGAGATGTGGTCATTATTTATGATGATATACCTCGTGGTCTTTGGAAGCTAGGAGTAATAGAGAAGACTATAATGGGTCGAGATCAAGAGATAAGGGGAGCTGTTGTTAGAGTTGGATCAGGTTCTCAACCATCATCATTTTTGAGAAGACCAATTCAAAGATTATATCCACTGGAATTGAGGTCAGTGGAAAGCAGTGTCAATGAACAGATCAGTCACTCAGAATACAGTGATAACACTCAAGCTGACCACTCAGCGGATAGTACTAATAATGTGGAAACTAATTCTGGTGGTCCTAGTGCTGAGGCTGAGAATGTAGAACCTGAATCAGGTAATACTACAGACATAGGCCGTACTACCATTCGTCCACGTCGCAAGGCTGCTACAGAAGCTCGAGACAGGATTGTTGCAAGATTACTCGAAGGATCAGATTGATGGTCTATGTTGAGGTAAATCTACCTTCTTCAAACTAATTTGTTATTATTTCTGTCATGTTGTACTCTATTATTGTTTGTTTGCAATTCTGATTAATTCCTTTGTGTATTGATGTGAGTTGTTAGTTTTCTTATTGAAGTATGATGTATGTATAGTTATTATTATTGTTTGTTATTGCTAGCATTAAAGTTATTGCTTATTACTGTTATTATTTTCTTAATTTTTGTGGATGTATTTTGTCTCTTAATATTAGTATTGTGTTGGACAGATTGTATCTATCCAACAGGTGGGGAGTGTGTCAGATATTCATAGATTATTAATTATTGTGTGATGTCATTTCCTGTTTTGGTATTGTGTGTATATAAACTCATTTTTGTAATTATTGTTTAGTCGGCAATAGTCGCTCACTAATTTGTGTATCTCTCTCTCTCTCTTTTCGTTGATTGGTTTTTCAAACATATCTTTGGTCCACTATATTGGCGTGAGCAGATTGCGCGCAGATTAGCAGTCCGTCATCGTCAGGGAGATCGAAAGCTGTTGTTACGGTAAAGCACGACTGATCTGGCATTTCGACTGACGGTTACTCATTCCGAGAGAAGAGGCATTTACTTTATAGGATCTCGCGGAGAACTCTACCCCACATTCTTCTGGTCCACCGAGCCGGATACAAGGTATACTAGTTATTTAAGTATCGATCGGAGAGCTCTTCTGTGATTATATACGGTGTTTGTTTGAGCCTCAGTCTGTGCACATTTATTATTATACTATATATGCTTTTGTTGGGAGTCTGAGGGTGAGAGATTATTTTGTTTAATTTTTTGTAATATTTTGTGTTTGTGTACGTGTTATTGCTGGAGAAGCGGCGCTTACACGTGTTTGAACAAAGACTTCCTTATCAATTATCAGTGACCTTTGTGGTTGACTTGTAATAACTTGCTGACCTTTGCAAAAATCATTTCTATAATTGTGTAAACATGACTACTGTTGATCCTGCACAACTGAAGAGGACTAGAACTGGCCACAGGGGAGTAGCCACCAGAAGGATAGGAGAGGTTGAGGCCATTTTAGCATCTCCGGACCCAGACAAGATTAGGCTAGTCCAGCTCAGACTTGGAATTAGGGAGACACTTGACAGTCTCAGACAACTGGAAAAGGATCTTCTACCGCACATACCTGAGGATGAGGTGACTAATGAAATTGAACGGAATGAGAAGGTAAAGGACGAGATATTTGCTGCGTTAGCCAAAATTGAGTCCTTGCTTTCAGAGACTGCAGCTACTACTGCTCCAACAT
>NW_003548031.1:0-1397 GCF_000090795.2 Amphimedon queenslandica | reverse complement strand
TGAGAGACAGCATTGAATAGACATGCTGAAGGAATATCAACTATACTGATGACAAGTGAAACTAATACTAGTCTTGACACAAGTCCTTATTCAAGAATCTGTGAGCTAAGAGTGTCCATCTTCCCTGCTATTCCTGTTCTTCCAGGCTGTTGTCAAGTTCATAATTATCATTGCATATCATAAGTCATAACATTAATTAATTGTTTGTTTTTTAAAATAAAATAAAATAACACACTTGATAAAACAGTAACATGTAAAATCAATACCTTCTTTTAGCTGGAAACCTCCACTAAAGTATTGCAGTAAGTTGATTCCAAGCATAGCTTGGTAAAAAAATAACTTGCTTCTTCCAGAGCTGCAGATCTGAGCATGCGCGACCACACCCAAATTTTGGAGCACATGGCAAGCTTCTTTAATTAACAAAATGGCGGCATGTAGCTAAGATGGCTCGATCCAGCAGTCAAAGTATCACTTTTTCCTTACTTGAAGAATGATCTGATGGGACATGGACCTGCGCATAGACTGTTGGAGTAGATTGGTGTAAGAATTATTCTTGTAGCACCAACTGATACTGAGATACACACCGACAACTGGATTGACAGGACTTGATGAAGATGATGATGATGATGATGATGATGAAGATGAAGAAAGGTGGCTGAACAAAACGGCCGGTTCGCCGATTTTTGACTTTTCGCTTAGACAAGGTCTAGAGCCATTGTACCATTGGAGTCCTCTTGTCAAGATGAGGTCCTCTATAAAGTCTGGTAAGCAATAAGCATAGGAGCTCGTTTTCCAGGTATAGCAAGGCTGCAAAAGTCGTGGCAGCCATTTTGTTTGGGGGTGAATCCTACTTAGTAACGCTACCACGTTACTAATATAAAAGGGTCGAGAAGCTTCTACCTTGTATTCATTCTCATACATGAACATCTAGATACATATACATTGTACCTGTACATTTCAAATTCTTTTGCTATGCTTCAAACATTTACATGTACATATACACTACATGTACATGTACATGTACATCACCTACACTGTTGTGTACATAAATAAGTATAGATAGTGGTTTGTCATTAATATTCCTAGTTATTAAATGTATTATTGGTTTTAGTGCTATCATTAATTGCTACATGTACATGTACATTTTATGTTTTGTTTATCATTATTATTATACTGCATGTACATCTAAAAATAGTACAATTCACTATCTTCTGTCATTAAGTTTTGTACACTAAATTTCTAAAGAGAAAACTATTTACATGTGTGAATATAAAACATAAATATGTTAATTACATGTGCATTGTAAGTCCAGAAGTTACACGTACCAGTGTTCTTTTAGTAAAACATATGCAACACACACTTGATATCATTAGATTAGAATGACACTTCATAACTGA
>NW_003548030.1:9867-11590 GCF_000090795.2 Amphimedon queenslandica | reverse complement strand
TCCTTGGACACTTAACTAGTTATTTTATAATCATAAATCCAACATCAAAGGAGACATACATTGCTTATATTTTTGCTGGCTCTCTTTCTTTATTGACGCTCATGCTTTTATTTGTGAATTTGATTTTTTTGCAGGAAGAAAGCTTGGAGGATCTATGAGGATTACATTAACTTGTGCTATATATTCTAAAGTAATTGTGTGTCGCATGTTAAATTATCTCTTGCCATAACTTTATTTTGATAGCTTTTGAAGCTAAGCCAGGTTACAATAAGTAGTGTCACTATGGGACATGTGATTAACATTGCTTCAAATGATGTTCACAGATTTGATGAGGTACTATAATATTGTCCTAATAATAATTAAATTTCATTTCGTTTGTCGATGCACATGCACACACTCACGTGTACAGGGCATAGTGTATTTTGCTTTCTTTGTTGCATGTCCACTTCATGTTGGAGCAGTGACTTATTTACTCTATGGAAGACTCCAATGGGCAACATTTATACTACTAGGACTGCTACTATCACTAATCCAACTTCTAATTACTTTTACTCAAGGCTAAGGTAATTTTAGTAGTGTATTTTATTTATTAATATATTTATAGGTTTAAAGCAGCTAGAGTAACTGATAATAGAGTTAAAGTGATGAATGAAGTCATCAGTGGAATTAGAGTCATTAAAATGTACGGCTGGGAATATGCTTTCAGTAGACTAATAGCAAGAATAAGAAGGTATGATATGCATACAATATAATGATAGTACATTATATTGAAGCACTGTGTGTGCTATATATAAGCTAGCATCTCAGACTTTGTATACTTTGTAATAATATAGGCATTGTAGGACCTCATCCTCCTAATCAGATGGTTGTTGCCTTTGATCCTGGCATGTATACGTTATAGATAAACTACAGATGTTGAGGGTTACTGGATATACAAGAGGATGTTAGTTGATCTGAGTGTATATCCAGTAACACGAAACGGCTGTAGTTTATCTGCTTTGTACTATAGTATGTGGGTGTATGAAAGGCACTGTCATTTAACTACCAGAATTGGCAGTTAGATGATGGCTTCTAACTACCCCTGCTGTGGTCTCCACTTTATAAACTCATGGCGGTGCCTTTGATACACCCACATACTGTAGTACAAACAATGATATTTTGTATTTCATGTACCTAACAACATGTGTGTATATGTATAGTTATGCCTATATTTATTTTTCTTTTTTGTTAAGTTTATTTAACGTTGTGTTTAGTTTTGAAGTTGATTGAAAGTACCACCGACAATACGTTAGCATCTATTGAACCAAAGCAAGCCTCAGTATTATATTGATGGACTTGATCCTGATTGACAAGTAATAATTTAATAATCTAGTGATTATTTCAATTTATTTGTACTAGCCTCTTTATCCTTTCCTCTCTCCCTCTCCTTTTATACTCTTCACTTATTTTCTATCTTTTTATCTTTTTTGTTTTATTATGCACTGTACATTCCATTGGAAGGGTCCAAGAATTGTACAAGATATACTTGCAATACAAATCAGTAAGCAATGTCTATAAAGTGCTATCTCATTTATTGCTATTATCATTTGTAGTATGTAGAACAAAGGTTTAAGATACTGTATGAGATGGGGCAGTTAGAACAAAAGAGGTAATTGTATTGACTATTGTATTATGAATGAACTACATGTGGTTCCATCATTCCAGTACTAGAATCATAGATATT
>NW_003548030.1:4197-8033 GCF_000090795.2 Amphimedon queenslandica | reverse complement strand
TATCCAGATCACAGATAACATAGATATAATACACAGACCAGATAACATAGATATAAAGACAAGGATTTGTGTATTAAGGGGTCTGTGTATTATATCTATGCAGCCTAGATAGATCCAGTGCTATTATAGATCGAAAGTTAATTTAATGTTTGTATTGTTTTTGTCTTTCCATTTTTGTTCTTTTTTACTTGTTTGTCAGTCACTGGCAGAACTTGCCAGTGTTCAGTCAGTCCCCAATCTGTATAACTTGTATATGTTTTGTATCCTTTTTGTTAATGCACTGTAAAGATTTATAATAATATTAATACTACTAACAAGCGTAACAGTGTAAAAATAATTCCTATAATTGATTTCACCACCTTGCATGCATTGCTAGGCACTCATTAAGACTTATAGAGGTTCTCTCTACCTGCAACTGCTTCTAGAGAAGTTGTTAGACAGTATCTCTATGTTCTCTGGCTGTTAGAAAGCTCATAACTTTGTCCCGTGTGTAAGCCGCCATTTTGTTTTCCGTGGCCACACCCACTTACGTAAAGGAGCGTGGGCGGGTGGTTGCTAAGGCTTGTTATTTCTCCAATACAACATGTATAGAAGAAATGTAAGTGTGGACATACAAATATATATATATATATAGTTAGCGCGACGGTGAAATCAATTATAGGAACGACCTGGGGGCTTCGCCCCCAGGTCGTTAAAAATAGTAATAATGATAATAAATGCTTTGCCAGCTTAGGCTCGCCCCTTAATTTTCATTTGTTTAGTTATTATTACTTATATTGGCCTTTTTATATCTGCTGTTTTAACATTATGTTTGATGGTTGTGTAAGTTAGTCTGAGTATGGTAACTGCTTTGAGTCTTTTTTAGATCTGTTATTTAGATGTGACTTGCAGTATATCTACATGGGAATTGTTACATAGCCCTACTACAAGTTTAGTGAAGCAGCTAGTTTAATACAAAGTAACAATAACTGCTAAAGAAAAGCTCAACAGATGGGTTATAGGTGTTGTCAACAACTTGTTTTTAAAATTGTTGGATACATGTCTACAATAGATCTAAAGTTATGAAACTTTTACTTTCTGGGTGCCAACATTAATTACTATTTATTTTTAAATGTCAATGAATGCATGTCTTGGGTGCCTTGTTCTGACACCTTTTACTTAATTTTTATTAGCCTCACTTGTTTACATATATACAATGAATGTAAACTTAATTTAATTTAAATGAATGATAATATTGTGTGGAAATTTATTCTTAAATTTCTTTTTTAAATGTTTATTGATAATCTAGAATAATCTAGATCTAGTATAATAGTAAAAATAGTTTGTGTAGCACTTTGTGATTTTATCATAGAATATGGTGTGATGAGTGATGTCTAAAACTTCCAAAAAAGGATTGACAGAAGTGAATTGAGCCCTAGGAAATTGATGGCTATGAAGAATACTCTCTTTCTTGTCGTGCTATTTTGTTGTAAGTTACCATATACCTTTTGATGGTATTAGAATACTTACTAAAAACTTGACTCATACTAGTTGTGTCAAATTAAAAAAACATGGAAAGTAGTAGGATTGAAGTGAAGGTATCAAGAGGGTACTTGTAAATTGGTATGGTAAGAAATCCTACACCATTGCATGCATGAATTTATTCACACAACCTCCTCTACTAGTTACATGATACCACCATAAAGGCTTTATCTTTCATATAATGGCATATTATACCAGTTTGCAAGTATACCCTCTTGTTTCCTTGCTTTTTCCCACTTCAATTCTAGCTAATACTTTTCCATTTTCAATAATTTTTTTTTATTTACTTGTTACGTTATATCTAGTTTTGCTTCAAAATGCTTCAGCTGCTTATGGCACTGATTTTTATGTTGGAGCCATGAGAAACTACAGAGGAGAAACTAATTACCTTCTTCTGTATATCGCAACTCCCTCTGTCACATCAGTTTCTTTTTTAATTGAAACCACCAATGGATTTATTGGTAGTTACAGTGTCAGCAGCAGTGTCCCTGTTTTGTTAGTTTATCAACAACACTTGTTACTAATGATGGCCTTTATTCCAGTCGTTTCAAAGGAGTATATATTTACTCAACAAATGGAGGATTAATCTCTGTACTAGTGGTTAATGTGAGAGGCACTGGCTCTTTTGGAGACTATATGGCCTACCCATATCAGAACTTGGCTCTTTCAGAATATCAATATTATGCTGTATCTACTGGGACACTTGTTGGTACTGCTTTGAGTGAAGTTTTGTTAGTTGGAAATGAGGATAACACAACTGTCACTGTCATTCCTACTCAAACTGTTTCAGTTCCTATTGATATTCAGACAAATAGTAACAGTAAAACAGTTACTGCAGGCTCATCGTTCAATTTTACCATTCACAGAATGCAAACGTTTCTCATTGGTGCCCCATTACTTGACATCAGTGGAACCAGTATTGTATCTGATAAGCCTCTGACAGTAATCAGTGGCCATGAGTGTGGCAACATTCCTCTTGTTTGTTGCTGTCAACAAATTGCTGAGCAGATACTTCCAACAATAATATGGGGCAGAGAATTCCTTTTGACTCCTTATGCAACACGATCTGATGGCCCTTACTTTAAAGTTGTAGCAGCTTTAGGAGACACTTCTTTAAATTTCACTTGTTCTGCTAATGGAAGTAATAGCTTTTATTTACAAAATGCAGGAGACGTCACTACTTTATATTCTAGTTCCAGTTATTGCTCGATTATTTCTAATAAACCAGTACTGGTGACACAGTTAGGACCAAGTCAAGACTCTGGTGGCAGTGGTAATGGTGATCCAGTTATATCACTTATTCCTCCAATAGAACTGCATCAACAGAACATAACATTGGTCATTCCTGGGTTTTCATCAATTATTAACAATTATATTAACATTGCCACAACTACAAAAGGTTCATTGTACATCAATGGCCAGTTACAATCGGTAACTTGGAACAATATATATAACAATATGAGCAGTATTATTGGATATGGAACACAAATTCCATTCAACACAATCTCCACCTTATCTTCTTATACTATTTCAATGGAGACAGGTTTCACTGCACTAGTATATGGCTTTGGTAACCATCATGGTTATTCTTATAGTGCTGGAATAAATCTAACAGGAAATGGCATAGAAAATGTACCATTATTAGATCCTTGCTTAAGCAATAATGGTGGTTGTGACCAGCTTTGCACTAGCACTTTTGAAAGCTATGCATGTAGTTGCCATCCTGGCTTTAGTTTGGATCTCAATGGATATAATTGTTCAGGTATAATGCAACCAAGTTATTATAATATGGTTACCTAATTAATTGTATAGATATTGATGAATGTGCTGATAATGATTGTGAACATATTTGTGTTAATACAATTGGAAGTTATTCGTGCTTGTGCCATGATGGTTACAGTTTAGATACAAATAACAGAAATTGTTCAGGTTTGCTATGAACCAAATATGATATTTGCAAGCTAATATATTGTTAATTTTTATAAAAATTTAAGCAATAATTATGATTTGTGTTTTGAATGTAGTAGTCTGTAGAATATAATTGTTCAGGTTAAACATTTACAGTTGTTTCATTAATTAGATATTGACGAATGCACTGACTACAATGATTGTGACCATATTTGTGTCAATACTATTGGAAATTATTCTTGTTTGTGTGATAATGGATATACTTTGGATACAAATAATAGAAACTGTTCAGGTTTGCTATTGTGTGTTAGCTGTGTTGTGTAGGGCCATGAATGGCTTGCATGATTGTATAATTCTAGAACAATTTAATTAAGAATTTATTTTGCTTTTTACATTACTTCTCAGAG
>NW_003548030.1:0-1613 GCF_000090795.2 Amphimedon queenslandica | reverse complement strand
GTAGTCAAGTGTGTATCAATCAAGTTGGATCTTATTATTGTCAGTGTAATACTGGATATACTCTTGATGATGATGGGCATGGATGTACAAGTTAGCCATTGAATGATACTTTTTAACATCAGATAATTGTTTCTTTTATTAGGTGATCCTAATGATTGTGCTGCTAATCCAAATGCTTGTGAACATATTTGTCACACACATAATGATTCTTATTATTGTACATGTTATTCTGGATACAGACTAGCTAGTAATGGTAGAACATGTGATGGTAAGTTACTTGTATCATCATTATTATTGTTAACCTTATAATATTTAGAAATTGATGAGTGTAGTGAAGGATTATCCAGTTGTAATATGCAGTGTATTAATACTATTGGAAGCTATTACTGTACTTGTTTCACTGGTTTCCAACTGATGAATGATTATCATACATGCCAAGGTAAATTTAATGCATTAACCGAATGTATATGCAACCTCATACATTAGATATAAATGAATGCTCTGTTAACAATGGAGGTTGTGAAGATGTGTGTACAAATACTAATGGAAGCTATTTATGTGCATGTCAAGAAAATGGGTACACATTGGATGGTAATCAAGTTAATTGCACAGGTATATTTTCCTAATTCTTTGACTCTATGCTTGTGTTTTTTTGAAATAATGTAGACATTAATGAATGCTCCATTAATAATGGGGGTTGTGCATATGTCTGTGTTAATACTCCTGGTAGCTATCACTGCAACTGTGATGATGGATACACTTTAAATTTAGATGAACATAATTGCTTAGGTATTAAAAGTAACTTTTATTATCATTCATATACCAATTATAGATATCAATGAGTGTACTAATGATAATGGAAATTGTGAGCATATTTGTACTAATACTAATGGAAGCTATAGTTGTTCCTGTTATGATGGATACCATCTAGAGATTAATGACAGAAACTGCACGGGTAATTTAATCACAAATTGACACTAAATGATTCAATTTAATAAATGCAGACATTGATGAATGTGACATTGAAGATTTATGTGAACAGATTTGTACAAATCAAGTTCCATTCTTTAGTTGTTCCTGTAATGCTGGTTATAGATTATACAATGAGAAATTTTGTTCAGGTAATACTTGATTTAATGATAAGTATCTGTTTACTTTTGTGTTATAATGAAGATATTGATGAGTGCAGTGAAGGAACATCAGGTTGTTCTCAGTTATGTACTAACACTATTGGTAGTTATACATGTACTTGTGATAATGGTTATCAACTCACTAATGATAATCACACTTGTACTGATATTGATGAGTGTACTCTTAATAATAATGGAGGATGTGAACAAATATGTCATGATACTGATGGTAGTTATTATTGTTCCTGTCCTAATGGATACTTCATTGATGCTAATGGTCACAACTGTACAGGTATAATCAGCAGTTTTAGTATTTGACATATTAAATTATAATTTTAGATTCTAATGAATGTATTTTGAATAATGGAGACTGTAGCCAAATTTGCACTAATACCCTCAGCTCTTATACTTGTTCTTGTAACACAGGATATAGTCTGGACACTGATGGACATAATTGTTCTGGTAAGCATAACTATATGTAGT
>NW_003548029.1:9908-11590 GCF_000090795.2 Amphimedon queenslandica | reverse complement strand
ATGCGTCATATTGAGAACCCACCTTTATATATCTGCTAAATTTATAGCCCTCGAAAAAAAGGCACCCTATGGTTATAATAATAATTAACAAATCAGCCCACACATCATATGTTATCCATATTACATTTATTGAATAATAAATAATATTTAATTATACAGTTTTAATGTTGATACCTTCAACTGGAAGGAACTCTCTCCTACTACATCTCATCGTGGTCCTATGATGAAAGCTTATAGTCATATGGTGGCTCTAAATATTAATGGCGAAGAATATCTGGCAGTGATTGGAGGAAGTGGACCATCTTCTAATAATACACCACCACAACCTGGTGCCCAGTACAGTAATGGTCAATGCAATGAAGTACATTTGTACAGATTAAAAACTGGTCAGTATAATAATAAATGTCTACATGTAAGTACATAAATTTTTAGAACTACTTAATTCACTATTATTGAACATGTAATTATTACATGTATAACAATGATGAATGTAAATTATTCAGCTGGACTAACTATTTTGTAATTGTAGACTCTTTTTAAATTTAGTTAGTTTTGCCCCCAAGACAGTTTAAATTTGTGATAATAAGTTTAATAACTGATTTTATCAAATTTTTGAAGTATTTTCTTCATTTATTATCATAAATTTTTTTCGAGGGCTGTAAATTTTGCGAATTGGCCTAAAAATCTATTTTGCAGGTTTAATTTTCACAAGTTTACGCCGTCTGCCATCTTGTACTGTAATAATTTGATTTTTGCAGGAGTAATTTTCGCGAATCTTCAAAAAAGCTGCGAAATCCGTGAAATTTATAGTCCTAAAAGAAGTGCCCTACAGTAATTCACAATGTGTTACTGTGCATCTGTTCATTTATATTATATTATTTTTATTTTAGGTGAATGGACTTCTCCAACTGTCATTGGAGACAGATCACCTCCTATTTCTCACTTCACTTTGACATCAATAACTAATACCGTTGCTATATTGTTTGGTGGTAAAACTGATGGTAGACACAGTAATGATGTATACATATTTGAATTTACTGATACGTCTGTGGTGAGTGTGTTTAGCATTAGCTAGTATTGTATGCTTGTATTATTTATTTTTATTATTTTAGAAATGTAAAAAGTTTTCTAATCCTGGAGTATCAGTACAATGGCCTAAGGGGAGAAATGGTCATTCCAGTGTATTCATCAACTGTAGCTCAGGACCACACCTACTAGTGGTTGGTGGAGTGGGTATCAGTGACTGTTGGTTTTTAAATATAAACAAAATGAAATGGAAAGAACTGGTAAGTATTATAATATAATTATGGTGAGCATGAGTGAGCAGTGAGTCCTACTAGTACGAGACCACTAGCTGTGATCTGTCTGTTTGTACATGTACGTCACTCCTCAATGATATTTAATACAGTACATGCAACTGGTCAGTATAGACATGTGCATGTGATAAATTTAAGAAATGAAAAATTATGCTATTAAGTATAGTTTTTAATTACATAGTGGCTATTTTTACAGACCCATAATCTCATTGTATATAGCTATTTTACAGACAGGGAATAGAAATGATAATAATAGAAAGAGATATAAACATGACAATCAGCATGGTACTGGAAGTAGGATTGTGGTGGCACAGCGGGGAAGGTGTCTGGTACAATGTGGATTGGCACTGGTTTCAGATCTCCCTC
>NW_003548029.1:0-6659 GCF_000090795.2 Amphimedon queenslandica | reverse complement strand
TATCCATTGATGATAGAAATAAGAAGTGGGAAAGGGTTGAAATTGAAGATTTGCTGAAGCAGCTTTCATCTACAGAAGTGGATGAAACACCAAAGCCTGAAGGTGACATACCTGCTCATTCAGATGAACCATCACTGGAAGAACCAACCGAGAATCAATCACTTGAAAATGAACCAACCATGAATAAACCAATTGAGAATGAACCAACCAGAAATGAACCAATTAATCCAATGGAGAATATACCAACTGAAAGTAGCCCAATTGAAAATAAACAAACTGAAAATAAAACAATGTTAAAGCAACCAACCAAAAAGAAACCAGCTAAGAATAAACCAACCACTTCAGAATTAGTTAAGAAAATGGTACAAGCTTTTAAAAAAGGAGAGTCTAAAAAGTTAAGCACAAATTGGGTGCATTTTATTGATTCCGGTGGTCAACCAGCATATCGAGAGTTGCTACCTCTTTTTACAAGAGCAGCTGCACTGAATATCATCACCATTGATCTTACCAAAGGTCTTGATGAGAAGTGTGAGTTTCAATATCGTATTCATCAAAATACATCTCCTATTAATACGAATCTGAGGTATTGTAATCTCAATATAATTCGTTCAACAATTAGCTCTGGAGCTATGTTGCAACCTGTCAAATTTCCTTATGTGTCTGACATGCCTAAGCACTCTCATTATCTTATTCTTGGCACACGTAAAGAATTGGTAACAGAAAAAAAGCTAAAAGAAATTAATGAAAGCCTGATGGAATATAAAGCTAATAAAAAGGTCATTCCTTATAATAAGGATCAAGGCTCAATTATATTTCCAGTTAATACATTGCTCCCTGCTGGGTCTAAGGAAAGAGAGGAAGCTAGTATACAGCTTTGTACTACAATTTCAGATTTTGGAGTTGCCATGACAATTACGTTACCAATTCAGCTGTTTACTTTTGAGATTTCATTGCAATTAGAAGCTGCAAACAAAAAACGAAGTTTTCTTACAAAAGAAGAAGTAATTAAGCTTGGTGTGTCTCTCCGACTTGATAAAGAGTCAGATATCAATGAAGCTCTCCAATATCTACATAATGTCACTATCATTCTCTACTATCGTGATGTTGACATCCTAAAAGATTTAATATTTGTTGACCCGAAACCAATTCTTGATGTCCTTTCACGTTTGATAGCTGTTACGTATGTCGACCATGATAAATTACAACAAATTGCAAAACCACCTCCTTCAATAGATGAAAGAAGTACTCTCAAAAATTTTGGCCTTTTTAAAAAAGACATTTTAAAAATTATTGGTAACGAAATTTTTAATAGAAATTTTACCTCATCTCACATGATCGCTCTTCTTAAACACCTCCACATCATTGCTGAAGTAGGAGAAGAAGGAGACTATTTCTTTCCGTGTGCATTATCATCCTATGAAGAGCTCAATCCTCCACCGACAGAAATACAACCACTTCTCATAGCATGGGAAATTAATGATAGGGGAACAACAACTCTAGCCATCCCTCAAGGATTATTTCCTTTAACGATTGTACACCTTTTAGAGGAAAAGAAAATTGTCGAATTCAGCCCAAAAGGCAAAGAATATTACAGATGTCATGATGCCATGTCGCTTTGTGTTTACAAAGAATACTACATAGATATCATCAATTGTTATACACATATTGAAATGTATTTTTATGATTGCCGCAAGGAATTTTGTCATCAAATTTGTGAATTAGTCACAAAAGCTATCAAAAAAAGCAGCAAAGATCTTAATGTCAATGATGATCATATCTTTGCATTCAAATGCTCAATGGACGAACAATGTTACTGCATTGTCAAAGAAGATAAATCTTCTACCAGGTGTACTCAATGTCGATCACACTGTAAAGTATTACAAGGAGGTGATGATAGCTACAGATGTTGGTTTAATAATCCTCAATTACCCAGTCCAGGTTAGTAATGTTTTTAAGATATTGCATGTGAATACTTTCATTATTTGGAAGTTACTGTTTTTGTTACGTTTACTTATTTTTTAGGAGCTGAAGCATCATTAGAAAGGCCACCTACTACAAGACCCACAGTGCAACCCACTGGATTATTAGGTGAGTATAATATTAATTTAAATGACATACTTTAATTTACATGTTATTTCATTAGATACCAGTAATCTTATTGATGTGATTGATGTACTGGGTGATCATGGATATTCCGGTGTAAGTTATTATGATCTTGGTCTTCGTCTGGGACTGCACCCTGGTACACTTGATGTTATTAAAGAAGATAACAAAGGAGATGTTTGTAGCTGTTTAAGAGAATGTTTGAAAGCATGGTTGGAACAGAGAGATAGTGTAAAAAGGAAAGGTGGTCCAACTTATGAAGCATTAATAAAAGCATTGAGGAAGATGAAAGAGAATGCTGTAGCTGATGGGATTGATAGACAAAGTAAGGAATGAGTTTACTAATAATGGTTATTGTTTTACATTTCATCATAGCAAAAAATGAAATGGCTTCACTAGAAGTACCTCTCTAGGATTTACATGCACATCACACATTATTTTATACAAAACTAATAGTTTTTCTTGCAAAAATAATAGTGTTTTCATTTTTGATTTTTATCCATGTGATAGCACGTGGTTTAATTTTACGGAGTATAAACGAATAGTATACAGACGTGGGAAGAAGCCTAAGGAGGGTCTCTTCTAAGTCAAAGAATGAGTTCCATATATATAACAGAGCCCCCTACTAAAGGAAAGGTAGTTAATCCACCAGCAGCTGTATTAGTGACTACTGGTCCCTCCCCTCAGGTACTATTAAAGACCACACTGGGTGATATTGATATTGAACTGTGGTCCAAAGAGACTCCTCTGGCCTGTCGTAACTTCATACAATTGTGTTTAGAAGATTATTATAATGATACCATATTCCACAGAGTCGTTTTTGGTAATGGATTAATTATTATTAATTAGTGGGTGGAGTTATAATTATTAATTAAGTAGAATGACCTATTGATGTTACGTTGCTTTCCTACATGTACATGTAATTTTCTCTCTCTCTCTCTCTCTCTCTCCCTCCCTCCCTCTCTCTCTCTCTCTCTATCTCTCTCTCCCTCCCTCCCTCCCTCCCTCTCTCTCTGTCTCTGTCTCTCTCTTTCTCTCTCTCCACTCTTTCTCTCTCTGTCTCTGTCTCTGTCTCTTTCTCTCTCTCTCCCTTTCTAGAGTTTGTAGCTCAAGGTGGTGATCCCACTGGTACAGGAGAAGGTATTAATTATTAATAATTATTTGTTCAAATACTTTTATCTTCTCTTCAGGTGGTGAATCTATTTATGGTTCACCATTTAAAGTGAGTCCATCGTTACCATGACAACCCTTTAACCATGCCCACTCTAATTAACAGGATGAGTTTCATCAGAGACTCAAGTTCAATAGACGTGGTCTGGTAGGAATGGCCAATGGAGGAAAGAATGATAATACCTCACAGTTCTTTATAACGCTGGGAAGAACTGATGAACTTAATAATAAGAATACATTATTTAGGAAGGTGAGGGGTGTGGCTAATAATGATTGATGGGCGGAGTTTATGTTCATTAATTAATATTGTGATGTAGGTGACTGGTACCAAAAAATGGTTCCAAAATGACTCCCAATTTTTATTACGTTTTCTGATACATATTGATGTCCTAATACTGTGTAGAAAGTTTGAAGCAATTCCGATTAGAAATTTTTGAGTTATGACCATTTTTAAAAACGGGCCGATTTTTGAAAATTACCCAAGGCTATAGCCCATGGTTTTTTTCTAAAAAATGACTAAAAATTGACCCCACATTTTTATTGCTTTTTCTGATGCATATTGATGTCCTATTGCTGTGTAGAAAGTTTGAATCAATTCTGACTTCAATTTTTCAAGTTACAGCCATTTTGAAGAAAATGCCAAAATTCTGAAAAATGGTTTTTTCCAAAAAATGGCTCCAAAATCACCTCAAATTTTTTTTGCATTTTCTGATACATATTGACGTCCTTATGGTGTGTAGCAAGTTTTGAGTTGATTCCAATAAGAAAGTTTTGAGTTATGGCCAATTTAAAAAAATAGGCCAAAATTTTGAAAAATATCCAAGGCTATAGCCTATAAGCCCATGTTTTTTCTGAAAAATGGCTCCAAAATGACCCTAAATTTTTATGACATTTTCTGATACATATTGATGTCCTTATGCTGTGTAGAAAGTTTGAGCTGTTTCCGACTTCAATTTTTTGAGTTATGGCCATTTTAAGAAAATGCCAAAATTTTGAAAAATCCCCAGTACAGGAATTTTTCTGAAAAATGGCTCCAAAATGACCCCCAATTTTTATTACATTTATGATACATATTGATGTCCTAATGCTGTGTAGGTGATTCCGATAAGAAATGTTTGAGTTATGAGCATTTTCAAAAACAAGCCGAAAATTAGTTCCGAACCCCCAATTTCTATTCCATTTTTAACTTACTTAGTTGCGTCTTATCCTAAAACACAACTAAGTACATGTAAGTTGTGTTTTAATGTTAAAGACAACATTAGTTTCAGTCCAAACTAAATCAATTAATGTTTAACATAATGTCACCTCCTCCACATTATAATGAGACACACATTAACTGATCAATCATTAGCTGATACTAATGGACTAATGTTCATATACTGTATATTACATACAGTCACTGGTCAATAGTGTCTGCTGGAGTAGAGGAGGAGGTGTCTGTTATAAGGAGTGTATCTGTTAATAGTATCACATTGTACTAATAATAGTGATAATAATATTTAATAATAATTGTTTTTAATAGTTGTTTGTCGTTCCCAAACTGTTTGACTGCTCCCACTACTGTCACTAGTAATGTTATCATTATCTTCAATGAGACACTGGATATATTATAATAATTGTTAGTTTTATAGTAACTGCTGGTAGTTCGTCAACAACAGCTGCTACTAGGACCAATCATCAGGTAATTACATATTAATAAATGATTCAGTCACTGATGTACATTATACATGGTTCTCTTTCTCACTTTTCCAAAAAATTATAAAAACATAATTTTGATTGAAACCAACTTAAACTTTTTATCCAGCATAAGTACTTGTACAGGTACATGTATCAGGAAAATTTATAATTCTCACCTTTTTAATTTTGGTGAAATTTGGCCCAGGACCATTTGCTATTAGTAACGCAGTAGCGTTACTAAGTAGGATTCACTCCACTTCAAAATGGTTGTAGTACAGGGACTTTGACCTAATTTTTGTGCAACTTTTAAAATTTATGAAAAATCGAATTTGATTGTAAATTGTTAAAAAATTTTACACAGCACAAGAATATGTAAATGTATCAGAAAAAGTAGAGAATTCTCTTCTGACAATTTTTGACAAATACATGTACCCATAGTACAGGGTCTTTAAATAGGTATAATTCTGTTTTTTCACTTCTTTTGTTTTAACTCTTTTTTTTTCTTCTTTTTCTATCACAGATTAGCCCTGGTCAGGGGTTGGGTCTCAGTATTGTTGGTGGGCGTGGCTCTCCCACTGGGGACGTACCCATTTACGTAAAGAGGATCCTACCTGAGTCAGTGTTACAGAAAGACTCAAAGATAAAGACTGGACATGAACTGGTAGCAGTTAATGATTTAATGATACATAATGTATACTACATGTATGTCCTGACATAGTACAACTAAGGATTATGCTACTCAGCTACTGGTGGCTGGTGCACTTATTAATGTACAGGCATCAAGTGTCAGTGGTACAGGGAACAATGAGACTACTACTTAATACAAGACCTGCTGTATGGTTATTATGATATGTGAACTCTATTGAATGAATCTATTTTGATCCCTTCCTCTTATTCATTTCTTCTCTTGTGTTGTTTTTTGTTTTCCTTAAAAGTAAAAATGAGAATTTGTGCCAAAGTAATAAGTTCATTGCTCATTGCATACTTGAGGGCGTGTCTTATCAATTACTCTATATAATCCCGGTTGTGTTTGAGCGAGCCTGGTTGTGTTTGAGCGAGTCTGGTTTTGAACTAGTTGACAAGTTGGCATATTGCTGTTTAACTAAGTGTTCTTTAAAAACTCTTTGAAGTCTTTCTACAATTGATCAAGATGACAGAAAGTGAGTTCTCGATTATTTATCTGTTCTATGTAGATCTAAACCGTAATTCGATTACTTGCGAAAGTGTTCCAATGCAACCCCTAATGACACCCTTTTGCTTATGTGGTGAATAAAAATAATAATTTGAAGCATTAGCTATAAGTGATCATGTCACACACGTTTTACATTCAGCACTCCCTTCTTTCAATTTCAAATTATTCCCACACTGCTTGTAAGTTGTAACATTCAGTGGGTTCATGCAATTTCAAATTTGTTTTAAAGCAAACTTTAGCATAATGTGTCCACAATTAACTGATTTTGTATTTCATTGATTTTGTATGGGCTAACAATTATTTTTATAAAAATTATAATTTAATATGATTAAAATGATATACTAATAAAAAAACTGGTTAGCATTAAAAGATGCATGCATTATTGTGGTGCATGTATCCCACCCAAAACTATGCATGCAATGATAAATCAATGGCTAAACCCCATCTTGGCACTTATCCCATCATACATAATTATTGTTTATTTTTATTACTTTGTTGTCATTATATAGGTGCTGTA
>NW_003548028.1:10600-11605 GCF_000090795.2 Amphimedon queenslandica | reverse complement strand
AAGAGCGACACTAAAAATGCCAAGCATTAACCTCACCATGTAACAAACAAAACGCAAATTTAATCCCCTCAATAAATTTATTCCCCTCAATAAATTTATTCCCTCTAAATTAACCTTTTCATACGCACAAAATGACCCACTGGTAAATTAGTAAATTGATCATACCTTTCTAGTTTCTCTCCTTCAATCATTTATGACTGTTTTCCAACTGTTTGGATTAGAATCAGAGAAACCTTCATCTTTTCCTCCTAAAAGCCGTTTCGGCTTGGACTTGAGCTCAATCAGCTTAAGTATTGTATTAGTCTAGTATCGGAACTAATCGATCGAATTAAATGAGCGTGTAGTTCCTATTACCATTGATAAGGTAAATACAAAAGTACAGCTTAACTCACAACTTTGGGTAAAAGCCACAGAGCTGCTACCACGTGTTTGAAAGTGAAATTTTATTATTTTAACTAAATTAACTTTGTGACTTTGTGTCTAATGTCACGTGAGTCATGCGTGGGAGTAAGTGATTAAACAATAAACATTCTTTTTCCACTTTCATGTAACCACTCATTTTCCAGTGATTCCTCGCATAAATCATAGTGATTCCATTTCCACCAGTCTATGTATATCTATCCAGGTAGTCATAGAGAGCTAGAGTAGGAAGAAAGCTACTAGTAAGTTTTGCAAGGGTGTACGCATTCTCCAACAATGGCTAAGCCAAGCCGAGGTACAAGCAGGACAAGCCCTTTTAACTAAATTAACTTTGTGACTTTGTGTCTAATGTAGCTTCCTCTGCTCCTTTTATAAACGTTTGCAATAAAGAACTAAGTGAGTTTGTGAGTATATTTGATATTTTAACGATATTTTACTCAGATATCGAGGACTTTTATGATATTTATGAGAAAATCGAACAACTTTCAGCTTCCTGGAAGCAGATTGCCATTTCCTTGCGTCTCAAAATAAACACAATTAACAAGATAGAAGCTGATTGTCGTGGAAACACCGTCACTTGCCTGC
>NW_003548028.1:7525-10200 GCF_000090795.2 Amphimedon queenslandica | reverse complement strand
TTATGATTATGAGCGTTATGGTATTCCTTGTTGGAGGAGAGTGTGTGTAGCTGTTAAAGAAGGAGGAGGTGATCCAGCATTAGCTGATGAAATAGCTCGTGAACATCCTCTACCAGCTATGCCACCTGCAGGATCAACTAGTTCAAAAGGTACAGAGAAATAATAGTTGAGTGTTGATATCAATAGTATCACTGTCAGTGTCACAGTATCTATATGGGGTAAATTTGAAGCTACTTTTGGAATAAGGCATGGGCCAGATATTGGCTCATTTTAAAATTGGCCTAACTTACAAACTTGAGCTTGGAATCAGCTCAAACTTTCTACATAGCATAAGTACATGATTTACATCAATATGTATGATGTATCAATAAATGTTGTGTTGATTTCTAAGCCATTTTGGGGAAAAAAGCATGGGCTTACCCTTGGCTATGGTATACCGGTTTATATTTTGGCCTATTTTTTTAATGGTCATTATTCAAGAAAATATATACTGTCAGAATCATCTCAAAATTTCTACACAGTATGAGGATATGAGAAAAATGCAATAAAAATTTGGGATGATTTTGAAGCCATTTTGTAGATAAAACCATGGGCTATAGTACCTGGTACCGTAAATGTTCAAATAAAGGCTGGGCTTGAATAAACGCCTGGTACTAAGAATCTTCAAGTATAGATACGCATATTTTAATCAATATAAGTACCACACTCTTTAGAGTGTCCCAAATGGCCTAACTTGTTAAGCTGAGTGCCTTGAACCTGGAGGTCCGGGTTTGAATCTCAGTTTTACTTTTTCTTTTTTTATTTTACGCAATTTTTTTCTCCTGGAAAGAAATAAACGCCTGGGCTTTTATTTGAACATTTACGGTAATTTCCTTATTTTAAACTGGCCGTAATTTAAAAATTATAGCAAAAAATCAGATACCGTATAGCTTGAAATTTTCATGGGTTGATATTTTCGTGGTTTGCTCCTAGTGGGGTAATTTTTGGTTTAATTTTCGTGGTTGACAGTTTACATAGCCTGTAAGGGGATGGCACTTCAATGATTTTGTGGGTTTAAATTTCGTGGGCAGCCCATAACCACGAAAACCACAAAATTTACATTCCACAAAAATTTCAAGCTATAAGGTAGGTTGTGTTGGGTAACCAAATTATCTCCTTTTTTGGTATTAAATAAGCCAGTTATTGCTTTTCCATAAGTTGAACATGAATATCATTATCAAACAATAAATATAATTATGTACAGTTCTAGTCTCAGTAGTGAATGTCATTTGAATTTGACCCAATATTACAGGCCTGTAGCAAGCACCTCAAAAGTGGTCAGGCCTAGATGTGGGTGTGTCAAGGTGTTGGTGTGGCAACAAAAAAAAACAACTTATTATAGGCATTTGTTGATATTCCTACTTCACAGTTGGTATGGAGCTGGTGGAAGAATCATCTGAGATTGAAAAGCAGCAGCTCTAGTACAAGAATTAGTCATTTTAAGTTGTTATTTGCCTCCAATTTAGTGGTTATTCATTTAATTACAATAGCAATATTTTATAAAAATAAAAAAATTCTTAAAAATAAAAAACAACACCCATTAATCAAGCCCTGCCTCCTTGCCACACCCTTTTTCGGGCTAAAAAGTGGTATGGCTCTAGCTGTACCAGCCGTACCGCTTGCTATGGCCCTGTATTAATGTTGATTGATGTTTACCAATAATACACTAGTCTGATGTTACATCAACACTCCATGAAAATGGTCATGAAAAAGCAAAATTAATTTATTTGTAAACTTAATAAATTTTAATTATTTGTTAAAAAAAACAAATTTCACAAATGTATATGTTATGATGACATGCACAGTCATTTGAAAATGATTTCATTTCAATACATTTTTTTATCTTTTAAAGAAAAAAGTGTCACTCCTGTAACGGATGAGGTAGCTATGTCACCAGCAAGCACTAACAGAGCAACAGGTGATTTATTATTCACTATTTCATCAAGTCATAATAAAAGAACAAAGTGCAGCCTAGTATTTTCTATCAGTATCTACCTATCATGCAATATTTAGAGGATAAAGTGATTCTTAGTTACCCTTTTTGTCACTCATGCATGCAGTGATGCTGTATGTATGCACATACAAAGATATGGCTATAGCTATTATACACAGATTACACACGCTTATACTTATGCATTAAAACACTATGAACTTTAGGCTAATAAATAGATCATTTGTACTTTTAGGCACTAATGGTCTTTCTTGGAAAAATTTTGACTTAGCAAGCAAACTGCATGATCTACAAGAAGAATTTGATGAGGCAGTTAGAATAACAAAGAATTCCTTTGAATCAAGTGATCTACCAGAAATCATTGACTACCTCATTACACACGCAATGTCATTACTTGGTCCTAACAAGAAACAACAAACAGCAGCTCAAGAAATTGTTTACTCAGTTAAAAACGACTTTGAACATATTGAAACCATATCAGATTTATTTACCATATTGCAGCACAAATACATGTCATGGTTCAACTATAAACTAATGATAAAACTTGTTGGAGTATTTCTAGCCAAAAATCGTTTGTTAAAAAGAACTTGGTCAGCATATGAAAAGAAGTTAAAGGATTATTTTATAAACAGTGGTGGACTATTGAAAGATGCTGATGCCGTAGAGTTTGGTATAAAAGGTGTTC
>NW_003548028.1:0-4325 GCF_000090795.2 Amphimedon queenslandica | reverse complement strand
GAGATTAAACTTGATCCACTATATTATAGAACACATGCCATCATCACTTGAACTACCTCACAAAAAATATGGTCATACTCCATTTCTTATTGCAGTGTACTTCAATCAGTTAGAAGTTATTAAATATCTTATTAGTAAGAATTGTAATCTATCAGCGACTGATAATAATGGGTCTGGAGCAGTTCACATATCCGTAGCGACGGGTCACTTAAATGTATTAAAATATCTCATCGATAATAATTATTGTAATCCTAATGTAACTGATAATCAAGACCGTACACCACTACATGTTGCTGTATCAGCTGAACAGCTTGAACTATTAGAATATTTATTAGCAGCTAATCTAAACTTAAATAGTTTTAACAAACAAGATAAAGATGGTGACACACCACTACACTTTGCTTGTATGATAGGACAGCAGAAGATGGTATCACTTCTATCCAGGTTTACTAATATCAATATTGCTAACAAGAAAGGACAGACACCATTACACTTAGCAGTTGCCTCTGGTCATAAGGATACCACTGAAGCTTTACTATTCTCAGTCACTGGTAGTTCTAATCATCATAATCTCCTTACAGTTACTGATAATGAAGGATCTAGCTTGCAGTAATGGCCATATTGATGTGTTTCTTTACTTGTGTAGTATTTCTCCTGATGAACTTAATACTTTGGATAGTAGAAAGTACTATACTTCATGCAGCATGTGAGGGTGGGAATATGGAATTAGTACAACTTTTAATTGTCAATTGTGGACTAGACCCTGAAGGACAAGATAAAAGTGGCATAACTTGCATGCACATATTGGCAGAAAGAGGCAATACTACAATATTTCAGTACATAAAGATTGAAATAAAGTAGCTTCTAACTACATCCCTTGTGATGATAATGGTCGTACCCTCTTCTTTATGCATGTCTCTTCAATCATAATGAGATGGCACTGTATCTCATTAATAGTTGTCATTGTATAATCCTGATGATCCTGATAATAATGGATACACTTCAGTTCATGCAGCATGTGAAGCTGGTAAGTTTGACTTAATTCTGCAATTTCTCACAGAGCTTTGCTGTAATGCACTAGCTGAAATGCATGGCAAGAAAACTCTGCTCTATTTTGCTAGTATGCATGAGTTCTAATTTAGAGCTTGTTCGTTTTTAATTGATGTATTCAGTTTAAAACCTCGTCCACAAGATATTGAAATAGCTCAATCTGTTAATTCTGATTCATCAGTAGTTAAATATCTTCAAGAGATACATTATGATTTATTTGTTTTTGAACGAAGCAAAGTGAATGGATATCATTAGAAACTTAAAGGACAACTTAAACACAACCTTATAACCATATTACCACCTTATCAGTCCATTGTATGTAACCTATCACCATATTACCAATACACCATCTTACTACAGCATCATATGTATAACCTATCACCATTACACCATCATACCTATCCTACCACATTACCACCATCTAACTAACTACCTTTACACGACTTTAGTACCATCTTCACCATTACACCATATACCCACAATGGTTACCAATATCATCAATCCTATACAATATCGGATCTTAAACATTATCTTACCATTACACCTATCACCACCTTATCACCATCCCACCACCTTACATACCATTGTATCACCATTGTACTATTACACCTTACACCAATGGCTACAAATATCACCTATATAATACTTGTGTAATATTTTAAACTTGTATCACTGATAATCTTAACACCTTTATACTAGTTTGACATTTAACCACCATTGTCATCTTATACTAATCATGTACACCAACGACATGCAATATATCCATTACCATTGTACCACCATATTACCATCGTAACTGTATATAACCACCTTACCAGTTATCACCATTACACCATATGCCCACACACCAATGGTTACCAATATCACCAATCCTTCTTCTTTAATATATTCTCCATTAAAACATATCACTGGAGCTACTCTTTGGTTTCTTTTGTTAGTCTTCCCTTTCTTCCTTAATTAATAAATTGTTTTATTTTAGCATGTACTCATGTACCTTTATTTTGTACTTCTACTTAATTTATTATTATTATTATTATTATTGTTGTTGTTGTCGTTATTGTAATTTGACATACTTTTATTCCAAAACAATATAATGATGTATATTAGCATCAAGTTCTCTATCAATTTTGGATATTTTTAACAAAATAAAATTTTAAGTTTATAAAATCAAATTCAATAAATCAAGTATTTTACCTTAAGCCTACTATTTTTAGCGTCTACTAAATTTAGCTATATTAGCGAGAGAGCTTAAAACCGCTAAATTAAATAGACGCCAAAATAATTATTATTGATTATAATGGTTATTATTTATAGTTACATGTAAGATTATAATGGTTATTATTTATAGTTACATATTAAAATTTTGGTTAAAACGCTAAAATTGGTAATGCTAAATATGACTTTTGCTGATTTTGCTAAAATTAGTTGCCGCAAATAATAGTAGGCTTAAGGTTAATCCAGTTCTTCACCAGACTGTGTCCATAGTTCTTACTTAAAGTGATTACGTCTGGACATTCAAGAACTGTTTGAATTCAATGTGATTCTCCACTGGTCAATGCAGCTTCAAAATCAGCAAGATGTGCAAGATCATCTATAACTCTTTTACCAGCCTCAATGATCTGAGCCAATGACTCTCTGTGGGACAAGAGAGAGAGAGAGAGATAGAGAGAGAGAGAGAGAGAGAGAGAGAGAGAGAGAGAGAGAGAGATGAGGAATGAGACCTAGTTCTCACATTAAGAACATGCTCAGTATTCTACCCCCGACTATCTAATGCAGCCTACCCCACAAGCATCCCTACTGCCATGCAGCTCAGCCAGCTTTCAAGATGTATTTGTGTGTATATTCCACAGTAGTATGCATATGTGTTACATGAATAAAGGCTTTTGTTTTGTGTGTTTATGAGTAAGTGATAATAGCATAGTGGTAGAAGGGAGGTGAGGCAGTCTGGCCTTGAGAGTCGGAGGTGGGGTTTCAAACATTTTAACAGGCTCAACACTAAAAACTCTACCTGCCTCCATTTCGTCTTTTTTTTATTATAATTTGAGGAGTGACAAAAACATAAGGTAAGTGTTTATATACCATATAGTGGAAAAGTTTCGTGGCCCAAAATTTTCATGGATTCATCCAAAAATCAATTTTGTGGCTTTAATTTTTGTGGTTTTCTACATTTTGGCCATCTTAAACCATATAGAATCAATTTTCACTGATTTTATTTTCGTGGGTTTTGAAAAAAATGCAAAATCCACAAAAATTTTGGGCCATGAAAATTTTCCGCTATACGGTAGATCATTTGAGAATGTGTTTACACAGTGTATGTGGCTGTATTTACATATTTGTCTTACATGAATGTATAAACAGATAAAATTACAATTTGGGCTTATCAATATTCAATGCACTTGAGGTTGCCATTTTCTCATGTAACATAAACATGTGCTTTTAAGAATACATAATTAATTATTATTAATTAGAATTAATTGGGTCCGGCCACTTAAAAACAAAAATTAGATGTACATTGTATACTGTATAGGTCTTTCTACCAATTTAAAACTACTAAAGTACATGTAAGTGCCCAGTTAAGCTAGCATTATGCTCAGAAAAGAGGAGAGAGAGAGTACAAAAATAAACAAAAAACATCAAAAATGATCCATATATCACAAAACTACTACAAGTCTACAAATACATGTGTACGTACAGGAATTATACATTCCATTCCCAAACTCCCATACCTGGTACCATGTCCCAGTTCATCAATCAGTATGAGTAGATTCTCAGTTAGTACTTTCTCTAAACTGTATCACTTTACCAGGCATTGCACCAACATATGCTCTCCTGTGTCCCTTTATCTCAGCCACATCAGTCATACCTCCTACACTGAACCTAAAGTACTAACACACACACACACACAAAGAGAGAGAGTCAGTCAGTGATTGTTGTATTAGTTTATTGTGTAGTCTTACTTCTCTAATTAATGCCAGGGCAATGAACGAGCTATACTGGTATCACCAACACCTACAGAGAGAGAGAGAGAGAGAGAGAGAGAGAAAGAGAGGGAAAGGGAGAAAAGGAACAGAAAGAAGACAAACAACATGAACATTATAACATGTAGACTGATTCAAAACATTGTTTAAAGTACATGTACACATACTGTACAGTATATTCCTTATAAAAAGAATTGTAAGAGAAAGAGTTATAAATTAATACATTTCCAGTATTAGATTTACCATTAGAAACATTACCCAATACAGTCAAACCTCTCTAAAACCAACCCCTGATTA
>NW_003548027.1:4178-11618 GCF_000090795.2 Amphimedon queenslandica | reverse complement strand
TTTGTGTTTCCTCAAGGAACCCAGCTCATAAGTTCTGTCACTTCAGTTGCTCTCAATTCTCCTTTGCCATTAGATAAGCCAGTCACTGTTCAGTTAATGCATTGTGCTAGCATTACTGATCAATCTCAGAGCAAGTATCTCAGTTTTGCTGTCTCACATTCTGTTCAACCTCCATTGAAGTTTGATCTCTTACCAGGAGGGGATTTCCTTGCTGGTTCCAAATATGGTACCATACAAGTAAAGAAGTTCTCATTGATTGCTATTGTATTGGTGGTGTCAGCAACTGCAGCAATTGCAACTGCTATTGGATGTAAGTTCAATTAATTTTTAATTAGACCTTTTTGAATTAATTAGATCAAATTTGGCAAGTTCCTTTACTGAGATGTCAAGGATTGATATATTACAAAAGAGAGTTTGAGAACATGAAAATGAATTTTGCAGTTTTAAATGACCTTCCTCACAATGATGCAATCATCAAGTTTAAAGTAAATTTCTGCATGCATCTCAATGTAGTTTTCAACAATCAATACTTTAGAAGGAGTCTTATAAGAAGTTTGGAGAAGAGGAATGGAATTTTCCTTTTCAGATGAGAACTGATAGCCAACTAGAGCTTCATTTTCCTGAAGATAAGCCAATTGGATGGACAGTACGACCACTTAGAATACCTCCTACAGTAATGAAATAATTATAGGTTTTAAAAAGCATGATGTAATATGATTTGATTATAGATACATGAGAGAGATGTATGTGCTTATACTGAGTCCAAGACCTCAAGTGACCTTCCTCCATATATTTCTGTAATACTGCGAGCAACAGCAACAGCTGCTGAATGGCTTGACTATGAAATCACTGTCAGTGGAATCAATATAGACAAGAAAGACAGTATTGCTATTGTAGTACATAAATCAAGGAATGTATGCGGTAAGTTTGTAATATAATATGAATACATTATAAATTAATGGTTCTACTTTTAGCTTCACCTTTAGTACCTTCATTGGAAGTAGCCCCAGCTGTTTTTGAAAAATCAAATAAAGGTATATTGTGTGCATTAACAATAACAAATTAACAATCTAGTACAGCTTCTGAGGTATTTCGAGAGAAAATCCCCACACTAAGCTCAATCATTGGCTCTGGCACTAGCACTATCTTTGATAGAATCAGTGACGAGTTTCTTGGTGCAGGACTTATCAGTCAATCAATACTCGATGACATCACTACAGTACCTAGTTACTCCAATTATCAAAGAGGCAGTAGATTAATTCGTGAGCTGCATAAAAGGCTGCAAACAATAGATGCACCTAATGATAACCTCATTGCAGTGTGTGACATACTCACCAGACAAGAAGATGAGCGATTAGTTCAGATTGGTGAAGATATGAAGAAAAATGCACCTCATGCTGTTTGAAGCTAATTCTTATAACATTAATAAGTTAACAATTAAGACATGTTTGTTTAATTACAGTTACTAAAGACACATAGAAAACTATGTTGCTATTACATGTACAAGAGCTTTGAAAATGTCCAAATTAATGGCAAATAGATTTCGTGAATATTTTCATATACCTAAAAATATAGAAAGGATTACAGCAACTAAAGTAGTGCAGCTTTTTCTTTACTTTATTGATTCCTCCACTTGCATCTCCAATTCTAGTGTACTTATTATTATGTGTACTAATAGTGGTACTAATGTAATCAACATTGAGGCAAGTATAAAAATAAGAAATTAAGAACTGAAACAATTTTGATTGGAATCAGTTCAAACTTTTTCACAACATGTATATGTATCAGAAAAAGTATACTAACTGAATATATTCATTATCTGTAAATTGTTTCCTCATTTTAAAAGATGATGCAACAAACCACAAAAAGTACTATAATTTACAGCTTTAAAAATAAAATAAAAAAATTATTATGCAAGACTACTATATAATAGTACCACTAATCTAATTTAGAAAATTTTATTAATAGCTGTGATAGACTAATACATACATACTTTTACAATTCTATTGTATTGTCATCATCATCAGACTCTTCTTTTTCAGCTCTTTCCTTTTCTACGACTGCAACTTCAAATTCTTTGGCAAGCTCGTCCAAAGAAAATATTTGTATCCTTTTGTTTCCAGAATCCACAACTACCAGTTCCTTTTCAAGACAAACGGCAATTCCAGTTGGTTGATTAAACATTCCTGGTTCAGCACCAAATTGACCGAATCTTAAAATATGTTGTCCTTCCTTTGAAAAGACAGAAATGCAATGTTGCTTTCTTTCAGACACTGCAATGTTGTCATTTGGTAAGATTACAACTTGAAACGGGTCGAAAAGGACACCCTTTTTCCTGGCATCAACATCAATATCCCAAAGAGGAGAACCGCTGGTACTTATTTTATTGAGATTTCTGTCTTGTGAAGTTGCAACTACTAGATAGCCATCCTTGTAAGCACTGAATGCAACAAGGTCTGCCCATAATGTCTAGCTTATTCACAAACTGACCATTTTGTTTGAAGCAGGAGATGAAGGCTTCTCCATGTTTCTTTGTTACTGCATAGATAAAAGTTTCCTCTCCTCTAATTGCAGTTTTAGTACTGGTGATAGATATGCAATAATTATCTTTCAAGAACAGTTTTGAATTTTTTGCTTTATTTGGTTTGGTTTCATCGAATTCCAGCTGGTGTAAACCCTTTCCACTTGTAACTATAATTCTTGCACTCTTTTGGTCATAGGCAACAGCTTCCAACTGACATCTCATCTCTTTTGCTAATTTGTGTGGTTTTTAATCAGCTTTCATAAGTATCCTTACGCAAAAGCAAAAGCTTAATGGTACATGTGATGTCTAGTTTACATCTGATGTACGTCAATCATTAAAAAATACAAAAATACTGTAGCTGCCATCATCATATTTTTCTCTCTTCTCTTTATAGATATTTCTTCATATGTTGGGAGGGGACAAAGAGGAACATGCTGTGTTGCTATGCAACTATTTCCTCTTTCTAGGCCAGAGGGCGTGGCTTGTATTAGGTACTAAAGTAATAGTCTCGCAGGGCCAGACTCTAATTTTGGCTAATTCTGGCCCCGCGAGACTACTAAGGTAATAAACATAATTATTATAATAATAAATTTAATACTTCTCTCTCTCTCTCTCTCTCTCTCTCTCTCTCTCTCTCTCTCTCTCTCTCTCTCTCTCTCTCTCTCTCTCTCTCCCTCTCTCTCTTCTCTCTCTCTCCCTTTCTCTAGGTCCTACTGCTTATGTATTAACACTCAATCCAGTCTCCAATAGATCCTACATATTATGGAATCCTTCCAATGGGAAGCACTTCCCTTATAACCTATCACACATACCATTGCACAGTATTGGCTGCCTCATCAACAGTGACAATGTTAGTATAATGGAGCTTATTTTATCATTATATATATATAGAATGCATGTACATATACATGTATGTACATGTACGTGTATGTGTAGGTTTGGGGTAACATACAAGAGTGGGATCATCCCAGTCGAGTGACCTTTGACCTTCAAAACAGTAAGAAGTGGTCACCATTGTTTCCTTCTACAATGAACCCATTGGACTCTATACAGGTATGGATAATGCCACTGTACTATTGCATATTGTATGTGTACATGTACATGTATATGCATAGGTTGATACATTAGAATATTCAGAAACAAATTCTGAACAAGTGCAGCAATTAAGAACAAGGTATTGCATTCGTATAATTCAGCTGCTATTTAGTTAATTTTCCTCCCTTTCCCCTCATATTGATTCTCTCTTCTCTTGTATAGGATTGATAGATTAGTTCATGATCACATTGAGCAGTTAAGAGAACATGATCTAACCAGATGGAACAGATTGTGCTGTAGAGTACTCCACAGATTATCATCAAGGTAACCTAAATTTCACTAAATGGGCTCACAATGTATCCTTGAAGCTTAATCCTCCTACATATACCAGTACTGTTTCTCCTAAAATAGGTGGAACATTCTAAAGTCCTCCCAGTAGTTTTGATCACAGATAGTTGTATAAACAACCTTATAAGGGGTGGATTTTATAGTATTTACTATATACTAATTTGTTTTAATGTATTTATCAAAAATTGAGGCATTCTTAATTTCTTATGCACTTTTACTGTTTTAGGTTAGAAGAGAAGCCATTTTCTTCCAGTGAAACATCACAATTGCATAAGAGAGAACTAAAAGAAAGCTTACCAGGATATAAAGTATGAACAGATAGATCAATAGCTTTCCCTTATTATTTAGTTTTAACATAATGCATTTAGATTACTGGTTACCCTCTTCACATAAAGTACAGTGACACTGCTCAGCTACTGAGGGCAGTTGAGAGCACTGGATTGCACTTGTGTCATCATAGAAGGATAGAGTTTGCTATGTATGTCACTGTTCACTCTTATCCTAATGATATACTCTCTGTTTGGATTTATCTTGCTACTGTTACACCTCCTGATACTAACTGAACCTATTCGTTGATGAATGTCTCTGTAGACTGCAATATATTATCATTAGTACACCATGTGGTATCTTTTTAGTTTTAAGATGAATTAGACTTATAATTACTTTGAATTTTGTATATTTAATTTTATAAAAGGAAGGAAAGCAAAACTCTTTGGTTATCACTGTCTGTACTTCCCCTTTGTGTCTTGGGAAAGTTGTTTTATGCCAAATTGTGGGAGGCTTTTGGTGTCACCACAAAACTGTTTGGCTTCCTTTCTTTCTTTGTGTTGCTGGTTGCTGTTAGCCTTTGAGTCTGAATGGCAGTAAGACAAAGACCAACTGTAATTGAATAATGTATTTAATATTGTCATTATTTCTTACTTTATTTAGAAACCATTAGATGTATGTGAAATAGTTGTAGTTGGTGAAGAAGGAGTGGGAAGGAGAAGTATCATATCTAAATATACCAATGATGATAAAGTATTTAATGGTTAGTACTTAGTAGTCTAAAGGACAGTAGTACATGCATGTCAGTATTGTACTTGATTTCATGATTTGATGTATACACTTATATGCTGTCTTTGCCTTTACTATATTTGATATTAATTTATAGGTTCTAAATTGAAGAGAAAGACCATAGAACTTGATTCTGAAACTATTGAGATAAAGATATCATATGAAGATATTCATGATAAGAATTGGCAAGATCTATTTGGATGGGTATGTTGTAATGGTACAAGCACATATAGTTTTATGTTTTTGATGTGTGTTTGTGTATATACAGGGTATATTGCTGGTCTATGATGTCACTAATAATAAATCTTTTGGCAGTATTAAGAATTTAATAGATAGGTTACACAGAGTAAGATTACATATTGATTTATAAATTTATTTTTGTGTCATATCTTTCCTTTCTTGTTAGTTTGCTACAAGAAGTTTGCTGGTAGGTAATAAGGTAGACCTGGAAAGCCAGAGAGAAGTTCCAAAAGAAAAAGGAGAGCAATTAGCTCAGGAAAGGAATATATCTTTTCTAGAGACGTCAGCTATCACTGGTAGTAATATTAATAAAGCTTTTGAAATCATTGTCAGGGTAAGTGATCTATACTTGTTTTACACTGTGTGGTCAAGCATAATGAAATTCTTTTTACAACAATGGTGTATGTTAATGCACTTCTTCAGAATATCAAGAAGTATCATTTAGTAAGTTTTTTGTTCTTGCAATTATTACAATTATAAAATTAATAGGATGAACCTGTAAGTAAATACACCGATAACTAAAACTATATTAACATTTTTATCTCAATATGATGCTTCTGGTTTCAGGATCTCAAGAAGTATCATTTGGTATGTTGATTGACACAGTGATTACTATTTTTAAATTAATAGGATGAGCGTGTAAGCTTAATTAACAAAAATTAATAGCATGTTTACTATTCAATATCATTTATATGATGCTTGCTTCAGTCTGTAAGTTTAAGTTACACTATTCATTGATCATTGAATGTTATTTGTCTCTCCTTACCATGTTACCTGTGTCAATTATATTTCTTCTTTCTATTGGTTCAGCTTGTAAGTTTTATTCATTAATGATTCAATGTTATTTTTTTCTCCTTACAAATGTTACCTGTGTCAATTATATTCCTTCATTCTATTGGTTCAGTCTGTAAGTTTAATTTACACTATTCATTAATGATTGAATGTTATTTGTCTCTCCTTACAAATGTTACCTGTGTGAATTATATTTCTTCTTTCTATTGGTTTAGCCTGTAAGTTTTATTCATTAATGATTCAATGTTATTTGTCTTTCCTTACAAATGTTACCTGTGTCAATTATATTCCTTCTTTCTATTGGTTCAGGATGTAAGTTTAATAATGATACTATTGATTAATGATTGAATGTTACTTATCTCTCCTTACAAATGTTACCTGTGTCAATTAGTCTGTAAGTAAATTATCACTATGCAAATGTTGTGTGAACTTTATTCTTTTTCTATTGGTTTAGGGTGTAAGTTAATGTAACCATTGAATGTTATTTGTTTCTCCTTATGAATATTGTACCTGCATGCATCCTTCAATACCAGTCTGTAAGTTTAATTAACACTATTTATTAATGATTGAATGCCATTTGTCTCTTCTTACAAATGTTACCTGTGTCAATTATATTTCTTCTTTTATTGGTTCAGCCTGTAAGTTTAATTTACACTATTCATTAATGATTGAATGTTATTTATATCTCCCTACAAATGTTGCCTGTGTCAATTATGTTTCTTCTTTCTACTGGTTCAGACTGTAAGTTTAATTTACACTATTCATTAATGATTGAATGTTATTTGTTTCTCCTTACAAATGTTACCCTGTGTGAATTATATTTCTTCTTTCTATTGGTTCAGCTTGTAAGTTTTATTCATTAATGGTTCAATGTTATTTGTCTCTTCTTACAAATGTTACCTGTGTCAATTATATTCCTTCATTCTATTGGTTCAGTCTGTAAGTTTAATTTACACTATTCATTAATGATTGAATGTTATTTGTCTCTCCTTACAAATGTTACCTGTGTGAATTATATTTCTTCTTTCTATTGGTTTAGCCTGTAAGTTTTATTCATTAATGATTCAATGTTATTTGTCTTTCCTTACAAATGTTACCTGTGTCAATTAGTCTGTAAGTAAATTATCACTATGCAAATGTTGTGTGAACTTTATTCTTTTTCTATTGGTTTAGGGTGTAAGTTAATGTAACCATTGAATGTTATTTGTTTCTCCTTATGAATATTGTACCTGCATGACTTGTATCCTTCAATACCAGTCTGTAAGTTTAATTAACACTATTTATTAATGATTGAATGCCATTTGTCTCTTCTTAAAAATGTTACCTGTGTCAATTATATTTCTTCTTTTATTGGTTCAGCCTGTAACCTTAATTTACACTATTCATTAATGATTGAATGTTATTTATATCTCCCTACAAATGTTGCCTGTGTCAATTATGTTCTC
>NW_003548027.1:0-2388 GCF_000090795.2 Amphimedon queenslandica | reverse complement strand
TGATTGCAGTAAGTTTTTGTAGTTGTATAATGAATATTTATTATTGGTGTACTTTTAGCATCATTTTTACCTGCATTGGAGCCAGCACCAGCTGTCAGTGAAAAATCAAATGAAGGTAAATGATGATATAAATATTGTGCATAGTAAAGTCTATTACATGTAGCATCTGAAGTATTTCGAGAGAAAGTTTTTACGTTAAGCTCCATCATTGGTTCTGGCACTAGCTCTATTTTCAATAGAATCAGTGATGAGTTTTTCAGTGCAGGACTCATCAGTCAATCAATACTAGATGACATCAATACAGTACCTAATTACTGCAGTTATCAAAGGAGCAGTAATTTAATGCATGAGGTGTACAAGAGTTTGCTAAACAAAGAAACATCTAATGACGACCTCATTGCAGTGTGTGACATACTTACCAAGCAAGAAGATAAACAATTAGTTCAGATTGGTGAAGATATGAAGAAAAATGCACCTCATGCTGTTTGAAGCTAATTCTTATAACATTAATAAGTTAACAATTAAGACATGTTTGTTAAATTACAGTTGCTAAAGACACATAGAAAATTATGTTACTAATATTACATGTACAAGAGCATTGAAATATCCAAATAGATTCTGCAAATATTGCCAGCAAAAGTATACAACCACTTTGACCACCAGTTATACCTAAAAGTATAAGGATTACAGCAACTAAAGTACTGCAATTTTTTTCTTTACTTCATTGATTCCTCCACTTGTATCTCCAATTTCAATGTACTTACATCTATCAGAAAGTAATACCAATGTGTACTAATGGTAGTACTAATGTGGCCAACATTTAGGCAAGTATAAAAATAAGAACTGAAACAATTTTGATTGGAATCAGTTCAAACTTTTTCACATTATGTATATGTATCAGGAAAAAGTATACTAACTGAATATATTCATTATCTGTAAATTGTTTCCTCATTTTAAAAGATGATGCAACAAACCACAAAAAGTACTATAATTTACAGCTTTAAAAATAAAATGAAAAAATATTATACAAGACTACTATATTATAGTACCACTAATCTACTTTATAAAATTTTAATAATAGCTGCCAAGACTAATGCACCCATACTTTTACAATTCTATTGTATTGTCATCATCATCAGACTCTTCATTTTCAGCTCTTTCCTTTTCTACGACTGCAATTTCAAATTCTTTGGCAAGCTCATCCAAAGCAAATATTTGTATCCTTTTGTTTCCAGAATCCACAACTACCAGTTCCTTTTCAAGACAAATGGCAATTCCAGTTGGTTGGTTAAACATTCCTGGTTCATCACCAAATTGACCAAATCTTAAAATATGTTGTCCTTCCTTTGAAAAGACAGAAATGCAATGTTGCTTTCTTTCAGACACTGCAATGTTGTGATTTGGTAGGATTACAACTCGAAATGGGTCGAAAAGGACACCCTTTTTCCTGGCATCAACATCAATATCCCAAAGAGGAGAGCCACTTGTATTTATTTTGATGAGATTTCTGTCTTGTGAAGTTGCAATTACTAGATAGCCATCCTTGTAAGCAATGCAACAAGGTGTACCCGTAACATCTAGCTTATTCACAAACTGACCGTTTTGTTTGAAGCAGGAGATGAATGTTTCTCCATGTTTCTTTGTCACTGCATAGATAAAAGTTTCCTCTCCTCTTATCGGTTTAGTACTGGTGATAGATATGCAATAATTATCTTTCAAGAACTGCCTTGGATTTTTTGCTTTATTTGGTTTGGTTTCATCGAATTCCAAGTGGTGTAAACCCTTTCCACTTGCAACTATAATTCTTGAGTTCTTTTGGTCATAGGCAACAGCTTCCAACTGACATCTCATCTCTTTTGCCAATTTGTGCGGTTTTTCATCAGCTGTCACAAGTATCTGTATGCAAAAGTTTATTTGATCAGTAAAAATCATGCTTCCAAGGGGGCCTATACAGACATCATTTAACATCACTAATTCTGATGGATTAGTTGCTGCAAGACCATTCAAAATTATGCTGGCAGGCTTTAGAAGCATCATTTTTGGATCAAAGATTTGATAAGCATGCTCTTCTGGCAATAAATCATAATCATCTTGCACGTTTTCATTTGTTCTTTTAGGACGTGGCGGTAGCGGTGGAGGAAATGCTGACTGAGGAATAATAATATTATCCATGGATGTATATTCACTATCAGTGGGTGGGTCAAGTGGCATATCATATTCATCGACTTGCTCTCTAGATTTAGATTTTGAAATTTCTTCAGAATAAGACAGCAACGGTAGTGGCGGTGGTGGTTGCAATGGTGGTGCCTGTAGTTGTGGTCTTGCTATTGATGATGAAGATGGTGGTGACAGCTGCAGTCCTGAAATATTTATGTATTTTACCTTATC
>NW_003548025.1:9947-11650 GCF_000090795.2 Amphimedon queenslandica | reverse complement strand
CAGAGCTAGCGGATATACTATTTTTAGACGAGGGTGTGGTCACTTTTGACCACACCTTACGCAAAATGGATGAGTCTATTACTATATCTACATAGCTTTTAAGCAGTTTCTCTAGAAGTTTTTGTTACTTCAGGCAATAAACCTCCAGGAGATCCCCTAAGCTAGCTACCAGAAATTGCTTTAGGATTGATACACCTGTAAGACATGCTTTAAGAAGTATTGTGACCACTGAAGAAAGCTAATGTGGTACCAGAACGCAGCTTAGGTATCATCATAGCAGTAGTGTTCTTCTTCAAATAGCCTTTTTACCATATAATCCACATCCTTCTTCACGAATTTAGCTGCTCTTGGCTTCTTTTTTTAGTGGCATGGCAAAATTAGCAAGCCTCCATGTATCAACATGTGTAAGGTGTGGTCAAAAGTGACCACACCCTCGTCTAAAAATAGTATATCCGCTAGCTCTGGTAAGCAGAAAGAAAATCTCATTAAAGTGGGGGGCGCTTCACACTCCTACTCCTTCTTTACCCACATTATGGACTCCTGATCAGGATTATAGTACACATGCATAATACATGTACATGTACTGTAAATTGATCATCATTATTTTATTAAATTTGTAACAATACTCACTGTTAATTATTTAAATTTAGTTATGATTCATTATTATTATTAATTATTATGTAGGTTCAGAGCCAGTTCCATTACCTGTTAATCATTTAGTAAGTCACACTATACCTGCACATGTACATGAATGTATAAAAACAGGCTTTGACTTTTTTTACATTTTCTGACATATATTGATGGACTTATGCTGTGTAGAAAGTTTGAGTTGATTCAGACATAAATTTTAGGAGTTATGACCATTTTTGAAAAATGCCCAAGGCTATAGCCATGGTTTTTTTGAAAAATTGGCTCCAAAATCACCCCCAATTTTTATTACATTTTCTGATACATATTGATGTACTTATGCTGTGTAGAAAGTTTGAACTGATTCCGACTTAAATTTTTCAAGTTATGAACATTTTTTAAAATGGCCAATTTTTAGAAAATACCCAAAAATTTAAGTGAAAATCAACTCAAACTTTCTACATAGCATAAGTACATCAATATGCCCATGGTTTTTTTTGGAAAAATAGCTCCGAAATCACCCACAATTTTAATTATATTTTCTGATGCATATTGATGTACTTATGCTGTGTAGAAAGTTTGAGTTGATTCCGACTTACATTTTTCAAGTTATAAACATTTTTTTTAAACGGCCAAATTTTGAAAAATACCCAAGGCTATAGCCCATGGTTTTTTCAGAAAAATGGCTCCAAAATCACTCTTAATTTTTATTACATTTTCTGATACATATCAATGTACTCATGCTGTGTAGAAAGCTTGAACTGATTCCAACTTAAATTTTTCAAGTTATTAGTACTTTTTAAAACGGCCAATTTTTGAAAAATACCCAAGGCTATAGCCCATGGTTTTTTCAGAAAAATGGCTTTGAAATCACCCCTAATTTTTATCACAATTTCTTATGCATATTGATGTACTTATGCTGTGTAGAAAGTTTGAACTGATTCCGACTTAAATTTTTCAAGTTATGAACATTTTTTTAATGACCAATTTTTAGAAAATACCCAAAAAATTTATAGTGAAAATCAACTCAAACTTTCTACACGGCATAAGTACATCAATATGCCCATGTTTTTTTT
>NW_003548025.1:7402-8923 GCF_000090795.2 Amphimedon queenslandica | reverse complement strand
TCAGCCCTCCCGAGTCTCCCTGTTGCTAAAAGTCCGGAATAAAGTCACTCACTAATCTTACCACTCCACCTAAAGTTAACATAGTCTCCGGTTGGAAGAGACAGGGTCAAGCTAAAACTAGTACTAGTAGTGATTTGAATGTTAGCGGGTCAGGAGGGGGCGTGGCAGGAGGCGGAGTAGAGGGAGAGACGGATAAAGAGGAGACACTGCCTGATGGATGGAACGGTCAAGAGCTTATCTTGTTTCGTATGTTGAGGCCTATTTATTGTCATAATTATTGCTCAATGGCTGAAGTAATTGAGTCAAAGACATGTCAAGAGGTAAGAGAGAGTTTGGTTTGACGTACATTTGTACATGTACATGTACATGCTGAAGTATTGGCAGAGAGAGCTAGCATTATGTGAATTGATAGTGTACTAGTAAGCAACCACCAATATAAATCCACCATTTTGCTTTATTTTGAGCATGTTCAATGACTTTTACATGTAGCAGCTACATTATTATTATTATTATTTATTTTATTTCCATTAGGTGTATTCCTATGCTAGTACATTGCCACTGGATCCAATACTAAACCAGCACCCATCACGTCCACCTGGAACTAGCCAGAAAAGAAAAAACATGAGGTTTGTACTATTATCCCATAATAGACAATACATGATACTCACATGACTACTTATTTACACATTCATGTACATGTACATGTATAGGGCTTGGCCCGGATTCAATACCACAGGAAGATCAAACGTGTAGCAGGTAACATAAATTGTGTACATGTATACATGTGTGTACATGTACATGTACATGTGTAATATATACCATATAGTGCAAAATTTTCAAGGGCTGTAATTTTTTGCAAATTTGCCAAAAAACTATTTTCTAAATTTAATTTTTGTGAATTTATGCTGTCTGCCATCTTGTAACGTAATAATTTGATTTTTGCAAAAATGCATGTAATTTTTACGAGTCTTTAAAAATCGCAAAATCCATGAAATTTACAGCCCTCAAAAATTGTGCACTATACGGTATAAGAGAGACACACATGTACATGTATGTTCATGTGCTAAATACAGTTGTTGATACATGTATATCAATAGTGTTAGTCTTTTCATTATACTGTACACATGAATCATTGTACATTGTTTTTATATTGCTGTCCTGTTTTAGGTCAAGCTACCTATCAGTTCAACTATCAGCCGTGCTATCATCCAGGACTACCTTGTGACCAGGAGTGTCAGTGTGTCTCTTCCAATAACTTCTGTGAGAAATACTGCAACTGTAACCCTGACTGTGAGTTAATAATAATCATGAGAGCATCACCTACAGTACTTAGACTCTGACATTATTTACTGTAATGTGTGTGTGCTTATTATTATTACTAGTAATAATTACCGTAAATCAGGAAATTTATGCGGTAGAAATTTTTTTCTGTTTTAAAATTGTGCTGTGATTTTATTTTTACTAAATAAGACTGTGTCATGTATTATTGAATGTCACATGTAATTATATTTGGTGATCTAA
>NW_003548025.1:0-3412 GCF_000090795.2 Amphimedon queenslandica | reverse complement strand
ACACCAACAGCAATTGCAGCAGCAACACCAGCAGCACCACCGAGTGTGGCTCCACCCATCACAATAGCAACCAGTGAGAAACTCTTCAATTCTATAGTACCAGTCTGAGACTCAGGTGAGAATGATCCTCCTGGTAACAACTCAAACTTAAAAGGGCCGTACTTTTTACCAGGTTGAACCTTAGCTACTACAAAGCTCAGATACTTGCTCTGAGATTCAGAGCTCAAATGAGCACAATGTACTAGCTGTACAGTCACTGGTTTATCCAGTTCAGGAGCAGTAGGAGACACAGATATGTAACACACACTACTGATCAGATGTGTGTCTCCAGGGAACTCAAAATCTCCTCCCCATAGACCTTGAGCAGCAGCTTCATAGACAGTGCTATCCACTGGAGAGAAGAGTCCATCAGGTAGAGAGAGGCTAAGACCACATTCATCCAACTCTAACTCATGACTACTGTTAGCATTATACAGACACACCTTCTTACCCAATGTTACCATACCATCAAATGGTAATTCTATACAATAACAGATTATTAATACTTAAACAATAGACTACACTAACCTGCTTTGGTCCAGTAGTCACATTGAATACTCTTAGTATCAGTTGAAATATCTTCCATTGACTGCAACTCTTCCTTTAGTTGTAATTTCTCTTTTGTCAGTTTAGCAATTACCATATCATCATCAACAACTTTAGCCTTAAGTTTCTCAATCTCTTCTAATGAAAAGTATACACTATATGAAGCAATACTGATAGTATTACCAGTTGAATCGTCATTCCTTTCCTCTAATCGTGATTTCTCTTTAGTCAGGATGGTTACATTAGCTTTAAGTTTCTTATTCTCTTCTACATAAAATGAAATGTATATCATCATAGATAATTAGAAATATATAGCAAAGTACTGGTATAACCTCACCAGCAATGTTCTTCCATTCTTGTATTGAATTGACTAAAGTCACCTCATCTTTATTAATAACCCAGTGATCATCAGTAAGTGCTTGTTGCTGGTACCTACGAACTGACTCTTCAGACTGATGTAACTCCTTATCCTTCTCAAGTATCACAATATCCTTCTGTCGTAATGTCTCCTCTTTCTTCTGTAGCTCTCTATCCTTCTCGTGCAGTACCAGCTGATGCTCCCTATCCTTCTCTTGTAGCTGATGACGATATCTTCTTATTTCTTGCTCTTTCTCTGCTTCCTCTCTTTCCTTCTGCTCCAATTGTTGATGATAAACTTGTGCTTCTCTCTTCTTCTCTTCAAGACTCTTCATAAGAGCTTGTACGGTTTGCTCAATATCGGCTGTATCTCCTTTTCTTGGTTTCTGGTACTCCTCCAACCATATTCTTCTTCCTGTCTGTAGTTGCTGCTGATACTTCTTCTTGTATTCTTCATCATTCATACCATTGGTATCTAATGTATCACCTACTGTCCACTCTCCTTTACTGTTAGTAACTAAAATACAATAATAATTAACTAGGTGAATGTAAACATTGAGGGGGTGAGCATGAGCTATCAATGCGGCTTAGCTTGACTTTATTAAAATAAAATAAAATGAGTCTAATCTACATGTACACATTGCTCTTAGTCTAATGAGAGAGAAAAGATACCTGGAAGCATACCTTAATTCCTCTAAATATTCGACACTCTAAATTTGAAAATAAACAATTATTTCAAATTTTCTACCATAATTCATTCTAAAAATTTGTTTTAAATATTATTGTTCCACGTAGTTCTAATTTTGTTACTTACCTCTAAGTTCAATACCAGAGCAGGATACTCTGAATAGCCAAGTTAGCATGCAGCTGGTTGTTTGTATTAATGAATCCTCCAAATTCGACAAAATAATTAATTTAAAAGCTTCATAGCTGCTTTCCCTCCAAAAATTCATTTTTAAAAGTTAAAAATACAAAACTTGATGTGACGAATTTTTAGAGGAATTACGGTATTCAGACGCTGACCTCATGGTCAGGGTCTGAAGAGACTATAAATATCATCAATTGTAAAATAAAAATAAAATAAACTGATCCTGATTTAGCTCTTGAGAGAGAAAAGAACATTCATCTCTCGGTTCAAGACCATTACTTGCATGCAAATTCAGATCCAAACCTCATGGTTGGGGTCTGAACAAAGCAAATATTATCTATCACTTTGAGGTAACTTAAGAACCAAAGCTAAACTTCTAGTCAAGCTCTTCTCACAATCTTACATGTAATTCTATCAATGAGAGGACTAATCTAGAAGAGTCTTAAATCAAATTACAGGCTATAAAAATTTATTATTCTTCAACAAAAACTAGCACAAGCGCTGTAGCTCACAAAAATTAATCTTACAGAGTTCATTTTAGTTTCCAGACTTTACAAATCTGATGGAATAGCCTTTAGAGATGCTTGAGATAGCTCCTCTCTCTTATCCAGCTGTTAGAAAACTTGAAAGTTTGTCCCGTTTAAACGCTACCATCTTGTTTATTGTGACCACACCCTCCTACTGTCCCATTTCAATAATTCTTTTTACACTTTCTAAGATAAGGCATTTCCAGCCAATTTTATAATTAGACGTCATACAGAATACGTATTGCAAGCCTCGATGGACTGGATTTAGAGGGGCTTTGCTCATGCTCACCCCAATAATTTTTAATTAGAGGGTATGGATCTTAAGTACATCAAAAGAAATAATTATAATTAGGTAATTAATAGTATTCATAGGTAGGTGTGGCCAATACACTGACCTAGTTCAGTTAACATAACAATGTTAGGATTAGTGACAAATGTCCGTCTCATATCAACATATCCTCCAGTAGTTATTATCCAGACACAATGAGGACTCATAATGAACACTGAGAGAGAATGACCCAATCTCTTATTAACAGATTGAGGTACATCTAACTGTTAATAGAAATATAATAATTTACATGTATCTCACTGTACAGATCAATTATTAATAATATCTAACATACCTTTATCCAGGAATGTTGAGTGATGTTAAAGATCCAACAATCATCTAATGTATCTTTATTCTTATCCCTTCCACCACTTATCACTAGCATAGGACAGTCTGATCCAGTTATAATAATAGCACCTGCATGATAGTATTTACCCACAGGCCATTGGTCTATTGCTTCAGGTTTCTTTATACACTGCCAGAACTAAAATAAACCACGCCCATTAAAAATTAACGTGTGTGTGTGTGTGTGTGCATACATTCAGTACACATAATTTAACATACCACAGTGCTGATTGATATCTCTAATATATAAATATTGTTAGTAACAGTATACTTAGCATCATCATCAGTCTCTCGTCCACCAAACAAAACAGCTCTAGTGTTGTTGATCTTTTCAATGATAAAGTGACTAGCAGGTGGTATACACTGACCAATGATTGAAGGATTATTCCATTTTCCTAAATA
>NW_003548024.1:6705-11669 GCF_000090795.2 Amphimedon queenslandica | reverse complement strand
CAGCTTCACTATTACTGGGAGGATCCTTATCAGGTAACCTCTCCTATAATGATCAGTATAATAAATAAAGAGAAAGTATTACCTACCCTTTTCCTCTCTGGTTTTGGTGTAGATACATTATTTGAAGTCTTTCCACTAGTTTTATCTCCTCCTTCTCCTCCAGTAGGAGTAGCAGCTGCTACTGTTGTGGTTGTAGTAACCTTCTTATCAGTTGATGGGGAGGAGGAGGCATGTCCCGCCTACACAATTAATTGATCAAAATGGCCGACAAGGTTTCCATACTTTAGCGGGTGTGGATGTTTCCTCAACCTTTCTTTTCTTTGGATCTGCAACAAAAACGCCAAGATTAAAAAATATATTTTTTTAAATTATATTTTTAGTGGCTCAGTGTTGGTATAGTAACTATCTGTCATTTGATTGGTCAGAAACACGGACCAATAGCTTCATCATAGCCACAGCAGCAAAAAACCAAACCCACCTTTATCATGAGTTTCAGATGAATTTGATTGGCCGCCTGTAGTTGTTGGGTGTGGTCTCCTCTGACCTCGAGGTGAGTCGGAATCAGTTGGACGAGTGACACGCCCACTTGGTAACTTCTCTAAAGATAACATAGGCACTACATAAAAATACAATAATTTAATTAATTAATTAATCATGCGTGCGTGTATGCATATAGACAGACCTTTTTTAGATTCAAGAGTGGGTGTGGTGACCACACCTTTCTTTGGTTCGGTGGTACTAGTGGCTGTGGCTTGAATCACTTCATCTTTCTTGATATTTTTAGCGTCAGAAGTAGGTGTGGTTTGTGACGAAACAGGCTCAGTTTTAACAGGTTTACTTGTCTTGACTTCCTCCGATTGTTTGGTTTTTGAATCAGTTGATTTGTGATCAACTTTAGACGATGATTTGGGTTCTACTTTATCAGCAGCTGCTCCTGTCTTTGCAGTAGCATTATTATTATTATTAGCAGTAGCAGTAGGGGTAGTGGTAGATGACACTCTCTCAGCACTGGGGGTTCTTTTAGATTCAGAACCTCCTCCTCCTCCAGTTTTTGGGGTACTAATCTTGTCTGTCTTTGGTTCGCTTGGTTTTGGAACACTCTTTGGTTTCTCAGTCCGTTCAGTACTAGAGGGTTTCTCAGTAGCGGGCAGAGTTGGTACTTTATTTTCGGAGGATTTCACTTTTTCTGGTACTTTGGGAGCTTTAGTTGATACTTTGGGTTTTTCAGGAGGTTTGGGTTTATCACTCGTTTGAGATGATGATGGAGCTGGTTTAGGCTTGGGTTTCTCATCTTTACCGTTTGACAAGGTATCGGGTTCCTCCTTCTTAATGACCTGTTAATTAATAATAGTAATTAATGAATAAAATTAATTATGAAAATAATGAATTACCTTCTCATGGAATTCTGTCTCAGGAATAAGATTAGGGGCTTGTGTTTTCAGCATACCAGCATAACTAAAAATATAATAATAATAATAACAACAAATAAAAATTTTATCATAATTATCAATGATTGTTAATGTTCCTCTCTCTATCTTACCCAATTGCTAGTACATAAAGATCCTGTCTTTTGTCCTTCTCTTCTTCGATGATCTTACCAACCCTTCTCTCCAGGACCAAAGAGAGATGCTCCACTTTAGGATAATGTGGCAAGATCTAAATAAAGATAGAAGAGAAGACACAGAACAATGACACTAATAAAGAATACATTGATACCTTTGTTAATAGCAACAGTCCATTCCTGATTTGAATGTAGTCTTTGGACTCCAGACACATCACTAAGGATTTGGTTATCTTGTAGTGCCATTTGTGGGTCACGTGACGATAGTTCTCATAGTCTAAATTGAGTTTCTCGTTGCCGGAGGCTGAGGACTTCATCGTAGAGACAAAACCTTGAGTATTAGCACATTCCTGCATAATGATAACAACAACAACAACAATAATAATAATAATAACAATAATAATAATAATAATAATAATGACTTACAGCCATATAAATTGATTCACTGTTATGCCAGCGGCCGATCATCTCAAGCAAATAGTACAAGAAATGACCTAAAAATCAGTATCAAATCAATATCAAATCAGTGTCAGTGATTCACTGATTCCAGTGTCAAATCTTACCATATCTTCTGACTTCATTCTCAGTACAGGCAGATACAGTGCATGAAACATCAGAAAACAACTAAAGAAAATCAAAAATAAATTAATAAATTTTAATAAAAAATAAATATTAATAAATAAATCACATTGCTTGTCAGTATTGGTGAGATATCAATCAGATATTTCTCAGTAACACGGACCAATATCTTCATCATTACAATGTGCATTAAATCAGTGTTAACTCTGTGTTAAGTATGCATTAACACAATGCTAACTCTTGTGTTAACTCAGTGTTAACTCACTTTATCCAGTAGCAGTATTGTAGAGAAGTTAGGTGTCTCCAGAATGTGAAGTGTTTGTATGAATTTGGCGCAATATATTGCATCAAGAGTAGTGAACCGACACCTCGGGAATATACACAGCTGCAACAGACGATTCAATGTACGACTTTTAAGGACACCTGGTGAGAGAATCAGTATGGAATCAGAATCAAATCAAATGAAATCAGAATCAATGATTCAGTATTGGTATGAGTATCAGCTCAGTATGGATCAGTAACACGGACCAATAATATCATCACAATCATTAATTCATTATTATTATTATTATTATTATTATTATTATTATTAACTAACGTGGATTGATAAAAGAGTCCTTCTGGTTCCTCAAGTAGCTGATGATCAGCTGATGGTTGTCCTCCTGTCTCTTCTTCTCTTCCATCAGTTTATCAATGAGAGCCTGGGACCGCTCCTGCTCTTTCTTCTTCTTACTGGCCGGCTAGGGGGAGGGGAAAGGGGAGGAGCTAACTTATGGTACATGTATGTATTACATGTATCAGTACATGATGTGTCACAATCAGTTTATTAATAATTAATATTTTCATTAGGATCAATCGAAAGATGGTGATTAGTTATTCATCATCTGTGACACACTGGGTGGAGCCAGTTATTAATATTGTGGGAGGAGCTAGTTATTAACTAATAGTTATTACCATTTCTTGATTGTTCTCCAGTGCCTGTATAGCATCTTTAGCTTTATTGATCTCATCATTGTACCGCTCCTTGGGAACATGAAGATCATATAAGGATAGAGACCAGAAAGCAACATAGAACGAACAACTAAAATAAATAAACAAATAAACAAATAAATAAATGAATATTAATAAACACATACTTAATGTCTTCCCAGACTTTGCTCGGTTGGAGTGGTCTGACTGATTCTATAATTGGACCAAAGACTTCCTCGCATGATGTAATGAAGTGTTTCTAAATATAGATATTGGAATCTAAAAATAGAACAATATTAACTCTCTCCTCACCTCCTGTCGGTTCATTATTGATTTCTTGGTTTCGTTTGTGACATTTTAAAAGGATTTCTCTAACTCGGCAAACTTGACCTAAAAATAGAACAATGACATCATAATGACATCATGAAGCTAATAATAGAAATATTAATCATAATAATCAGTGGATCAGACAGTACGGAGACTTAAAATTCATAAAAAATAATAAGAATTGTCATTAAAATAATCATCATATCCACCGCCCACACAGCACTCTAAGCCCCACCCAATTATAACCACACCCCCTGAAGCCCCGCCCCTTTCCCTCACTCCAATGCTTGAGAATATCTTTGGTCTATAAAGGAAGAACGCTACGTCCCCTGTCATCCTGTACTCCTGTATCAGGGTATCTAGTGAAGGGACTCTCTTTGAGTACTCATCAGGACTTAAATGAGATGAGAGGAAACCACCAAACTGAACCAGAGTATCCATACACTAGGAGAATAAATAATAATAATAATAATAATAAATAATTATTTATATATACAAAATACAAGGTACCGTACAGCAGGAAATATTTGCGGGGAATTAAATTTTGCGAGTTTGCGATTCCATTTAAAGCGCAAAATTTAAATCCGCAAAATAATGAAATTCATGCATGACCACAGTAGATAATGCTACAATAACTGTCAAAACCGCAAATATTTAATCCGCAAACCAGGTTATTTTTAAGGATTCGCAAAATTTTTCTCCGCAAAATTAACCAGCTGTACGGTATATGTATCATGCACTATAGTAGTATACTTCAGAAATAATAATAAATATTTTCATATTTTACTCATCAATCGAAAGATGGTGATTAACTGTTCATTATTAGTATACCACATTGGAGCAACTTTTAAAATTCATTAAAAAATCCAAACTTGATTGGAATCAGCTAAAACTTTCTAGACAACACAAGTATAAAAAACATGTATATAGTAGTAATTATACATGTATATGCATCAGAAAATATTTATAATAAAACTTACATTATCATACATGGAGCAGACTAGCTTCAAGTGAAGATGGCTCCCATCTCTATAGACTATACAGTCTCTTTGCTGGGCTGTTAGTAGACACAAGGGGAGACAAAGGTTAGAATCAACTAGTGCTTCACGTAAACGCTGAGATGATTTCTTAGTGTTACGAACTTGAGAAAAATAACCACCCTGTGATAGAGAGAGAGAGGGAGAAATATAGAATAGTAAAATTTATAAGAATAGTATTAATAATTATAATCAATGGTGTCTATAAGTATGTATCATTACGCTAAACAATATTTACAGTTTTGATGCTCCTACCCTAGTATCAGTACGTGTAGGAGAGGCAGACTACGAGCCACAGAGTCTGGACAAACACCATCAATTCCAGGAAAAGTAGTAATTAGTCCTGGTTGAGAAGATCAAGTATGTGCAGTAGAGACTGACATTACTAGAAATAGTAGCAACTACATGTAGCTGGAGTTGCTGTGATAGAATGTAACAGACAGTTAGTTTTTATGAAGTGCTATCATAAAAAATGTCACCTGATGCTGCTG
>NW_003548024.1:0-6531 GCF_000090795.2 Amphimedon queenslandica | reverse complement strand
ACCGGAGAAGATGCACAACAAGGAACTGGAGAAGATGCACAACAAGGAACTGGAGAAGATGCACAACAAAAAGCTGATAAAAAGGTAACAATGAAAACGAAAAAAAATAATAAAAATAATATTAATAATTTCTTCAATAGGAAATAAATAAAGAAGTTATAGCAGCCTCAGTAAAAGCACTAGTAGTGCCCTTCAATATTGTAGCTACACTAGCTGTATATATAAAATTTTGGCAAAAAGGGGATTTTGATAAAAACGATAAACTTTGGACATATATTACAATCCCTGTAGCATATGGAATAGCTGTTTTAGTTTGTTCTTTAGTGACATTTTTTGTCACTCGTGCAGCTTATCGTAAAAATACAGAAAGTTTATTGTTTTTTTTTTCAATTTGTGAGGCTGCTGCTCCATGTGTCTTTTACTTAGTGGGAGATAACTTTAGTGATGGAAACGATAACATGGATTTATCAATATTGGGAATTTTTTTCCTACTTTTTGGAAAAATATTATATAAACTTTTGCCATATCTAAAAAAATTCGGCATAAACCTGAAAAACATATTTTATGGTGAAGAACCTGAACCCGAACAAGATGACAGTGACCAAGTTGAATTATCATTTTATGAATCGCTTTTTTATGCAGTAATACTGACCATAGCTGTTATCCCTGAGGCCGATGCAATGTTTACTGTATTTGTCGAAGCAGTTGGTCTAACCAATAATATGTGCTTCCCCAGGAAATATGCTATATTGTGGGTAACGTATGGCATAGTACTAATCATTGTTGCTTTAGAAATTATAAATGGCTTTTTGAAAGCATTTCCTATTTACGCAAAAAACAATCAACAAGCAAAAAAAGTTGGCTGTGGCTGTGGTTTATTCGTTTTAGGACTGTTTATACTAGTATCTATTGGTTTTTTCTTAGTTGCTGACAATGACTTGCCACTGGATTGCTCTAAACACCTCAAAAACGATACAAAGGCTAACTACATATTTAGAGTGGTATTTTTAGGAATTTTATTTGCTCTTTCAGTGTTCATTTTCATTGTAGGACTATATTACTGGATTACATTCCTTTGTCAATATTGCAAAAAAGGAAATGAAAGCACTGGAAACAATGCTCAAACAATTGACTAATAGTGGCATAAACCTGATATTTAGTAATTTCTGTTTCGTTCTTTTTTGTGTTGCTAATGTTATAGAATTGAGTGATATTATTTCTGTAATAATTAGTCCTTTTCAAATAATTATTAAAAAAAACAATTGGAAATCTCAGGTCTCACCTCAACTTTCAGTAGCTCTCCTCCAGCCATTGCCTCCAACTGAGCAGCTGTAATCTCATCACTAATCTCTATACCTGCCATCTTCTGTATCACCTCCTTTAGCACCAATAGATCAAAACTAGAGAAGAGATGAGATGACATTTAATAAAAAAAGGAAGCATAGCTCCACCTACCTCTTCCCTGCTTTAAGCTGATTGGTTACGTATTGCAATAATCCGGTGAGATCCACTGGGTATTTCTTAAATATATTAGCAGAGAAAGAGGCCAGTATTTGTAACCAGATGGAGAGGTTTGTATCCTCTAGCTTCAACCGCTCTTTCTGTGGGTTACCCAGTGCCTCTATGATACAATCTATACATGTACTGTTAAGGAATTTATATGATAGGGTATTAGGTATCAATAATACAGTATAATACAGGAGTGGATCAGACAGTACGGAGACTAAGAACTCATCAATATTAATAAGTATTGTCTGAAATATGACATCATATCCACTTAATAATAATAATAATAATACTATTAATAATACACACACAGCCATTAGTAACTGGTACAGTGTTAACATTATAGTAATGAACTGATTACAGAAACACCAGCTGTTGGTGTACTAATAGTATACTAACAATATACTAATAATATAACAAACTAACGCACAACCATAACAGTAGAGAGAGAGTCTAACAGTCTGGACAATATGGCCACTAGCCTATTATCATTAATTATTATTTTATTATTATTATTATCTTTTACTAGACCACAGCACTATAAAGAAGAAGAGAAGCCATTAATTAACTATTGTATACAAGACAAGGACTGTAACCCTCAAATATTCAATAACCAGAATCTCTCACAGTACGTGCAGTGCAGTCATGAAGGACTCTGCCAATGCAGCAGCTGCTTCATATTAAACACTACAAGGAACCAATGCTACACACTGCCAGGCTGTACACTGTATGATAATGTCACTAGAACATGTTATGATATCAGGAAGAGGCGGACTATTGCTATTATATATGCAGCTGCACTCGCAATTGGAGGAGCAGCCAACTTCTACATAGAGAGATGGGAACTAGCAATACCTCAAGCCTTAATAGGTAAAATACATTATTAATTGATAACCACGCCCACCTATTATTAACCACACCCACTAATAATTGATTCTATAGGTATACTATTCACTCTAATGCCACTGGTAGCTCATTGTCTCAAATCAGGTTTGGATTACGAGTTTGACCAGTATGAGTATGAGGGACCAGTAATAAAGGTATCATGGAGCATACTGGGTGTGGCCTGGAGCTTGATAACATTAATAATGGGGGCGTGGTACATTACTGATCTCATTATATTCAGTTTAAACAAGAGAATGGATGGAAGGGGATGCCCCCTTCGTTAGTAATATAATTAATTAATTATTACTAGCCACACCCACTCATTAAAGGATACATGCCAGTACATCGTAAGCTATTGGCGTCAAGTACTTCAAAGAATCAACGACTGGAATAATGAAATTATCATAACGCTGGATCTGAGATAGAACCTGAAGAGAAAAGAATTCCCAAATTTTATAAAGATATGACGGATCAAAGAGTACAATGTCCTTATGATAAACAAAAAGCAACACATGAATACATGTACATGTACTTGCATTGATATTATACCCAAAACCAAAACTGAATCTCAGGTATCACATGTCAAGCACATGTCATGCACATGCCAATGTACCATGTATTAAGTGTATTCTTACACTTAATACATGGTAATACATGGTAATTGTATTACCATCCAATGTACCATGTATTAATACCTTGCAATTGTTCTTTGCAATGGATGACGTGGCTCACAAACTGAATGCATTTAAATCAAGATGTTAAGGACTATGATCAGATCAGTGTGATCAGAATCAATGTGATCAAAATCAGTGTTAACATGATTCTCGGATCTTATAGCTAAAATATCGACCTGTACCTAAAAAGAAAATAAAATTATAAAAATAATAATCAATTATATAATACCTTTTTAACACTGGATAATTGTGTCAATAAGTCCTTGGAATCTAAAATTGAATTTATAAAATCTAAAAATGAAAAACCATCAAATCATCAGCAAATAGAGACAATGGCTACTTTTAAATTTATCTTCAGTTATTTTTGTTGTCTCTCTCTTCCATTTCTCCTCCAGCTCTGAGCTAAAACACTGACACTGTTTCTTTCTGCTCATTTTCACACGTGTAGTGGGTGTGGCTAATTAATATTCATTGTTAATTATTAGTCTCAAAAATACTGTAATAATAATAAGAGTGTCATTTAATTTAGTAATAATGTACAAAATGAAGGGATGAGTGGAGGAGGTAAGTGTGTTAGGATTGGGTGAGATGATCATGTTGGCTTCTTAGCAGCTGGTTTAGTAGTAGAACTAATAAAGAGAAGTTAAGGAAGAAGAACAAGTATAAACTGGTTAATGAACATGTATTATAATAATTACTGAATATAACAGAAGAAGTGTGTGATCATCATTGTTATATTAAATGTGAAAGGTTTATTGGTAATGGGTTAACATGAATGTGTTAATGATAATGATGATTATTATAATGGAGAAAATGGATACAGTTTCTTAATCTTTTCCTCAGTCACAAGAGCAGCAGGAGGACTCTGTAATAAACAAACAAACAAATAAATAAATAAATAAATAATAATACTTTTGCTCTTTTCTTGCTAACATCTGCCTTGTCACTTTTAACAACTTTGATTATTCTTTTCTAAAAACAACCAACAACAATAAATAAATAATAATTCTTTTAGAGTACTTTAGGTTCTGGTTGAGCTGCAGCTGGTGTTTCTTTAGAAGAGTCACCAGGTGCTGATTCCCGCCTTTTCTTAACAGCTTCACTATTGGTAGGAGGATCCTTATCAGGTAACCTTTCCTACAGTGATCAGTATAATTAATAAAGGTTAGAAAAGAGAGAGTATTATCTACCCTTTTTCTCTCTGGTTTTGGTGTAGAGACATTATTAGAAGTCTTTCCACTAGTTTTATCTCCTCCTTCTCCTCCAGTAGGAGTAGCAGCTGCTGCTGCTGTTGTGGTTGTAGTAACCTTTTTATCAGTTGATGGGGAGGAGGCATGTCCCGCCTACACAATTAATTGATCAAAATGGCCGACAAGGTTTTCATACTTTAGCAGGTGTGGATGTTTCCTCAACCTTTCTTTTCTTTGGATCTGCAACAAAAACGCCAAGATTAAAAAATATTTTTTTAAATTATATTTTTAGTGGCTCAGTGTTGGTATAGTAACTATCTGTCATTTGATTGGTCAGAAACACGGACCAATAGCTTCATCATAGCCACAGCAGCAAAAAACCAAACCCACCTTTATCATGAGTTTCAGATGAATTTGATTGGCCGCCTGTGGTTGTTGGGTGTGGTCTCCTCTGACCACGAGGTGAGTCGGAATCAGTTGGACGAGTGACACGCCCACTTGGTAACTTCTCTAAAGATAACATAGGCACTACATAAAAATACAATAATTTAATTAATTAATTAATTAATCATGCGTGTATGCATACAGACAGACCTTTTTTAGATTCAAGAGTGGGTGTGGTGACCACACCTTTCTTTGGTTCGGTGGTACTAGTGGCTGTGGCTTGAATCACTTCATCTTTCTTGATATTTTTAGCGTCAGAAGTAGGCGTGGTTTGTGACGAAACAGGCTCAGTTTTAACAGGTTTACTTGTCTTGACTTCCTCCGATTGTTTGGTCTTTGAATCAGTTGATTTGTGATCAACTTTAGACGATGATTTAGGTTCTGCTTTATCAGCAGCTGCTCCTGTCTTTGCAGTAGCATTATTATTATTATTAGCAGTAGCAGTGGTAGTGGTAGATGACACTCTCTCAGCACTGGGGGTTCTTTTAGATTCAGAACCTCCTCCGCCAGTTTTTGGGGTACTGATCTTGTCTGTCTTTGGTTCGCTTGGTTTTGGAACACTTTTTGGTTTCTCAGTCCGTTCAGTGCTAGATGGTTTCTCAGTAGCGGGCGGAGTCGGTACTTTATTTTCTGAGGATTTCACTTTTTCTGGCACTTTGGGAGCTTTAGTCGATACTTTGGGTTTTTCAGGAGGTTTGGGTTTATCGCTGGCTTGAGATGATGATGGAGCTGGTTTAGGTTTGGGTTTTTCGTCTTTACCATTTGACAAGGTATCTGGTTCCTCCTTTTTAATGACCTGTTAATTAATAATAATAATTAATGAATAAATTATGAAAATAATGAATTACCTTCTCATGGAACTCTGTCTCAGGAATAAGATTAGGAGCTTGTGTCTTTAGCATACCAGCGTAACTAAAAATATAATAATAATAATAACAACAAATAAAAATTTTATCATAATTATCAATGATTGTTAATGTTCCTCTCTCTATCTTACCCAATTGCTAGTACATAAAGATCCTGTCTTTTGTCCTTCTCTTCTTCGATGATCTTACCAACTCTTCTCTCCAGGACCAAAGAGAGATGCTCCACTTTAGGATAATGTGGCAAGATCTAAATAAAAATAGAAGAGAAGACACAGAACAATGACAATAAAGAATACATCAATACCTTTGTTAATAGCAACAGTCCATTTCTGATTTGAATGTAGTCTTTGGATTCCAGACACATCACTAAGGATTTGGTAATCTTGTAGTGCCACTTGTGGGTCACGTGACGATAGTTCTCATAGTCTAAATTGAGTTTCTCGTTGCCGGAGGCTGAGGACTTCATCGTAGAGACAAAACCCTGAGTATTAGCACACTCCTAGATAAACAACAACAACAACAATAATAATAATAATAATAACAACAACAACAACAACAACAACAACAATAATAATGATGATAGTTAATAGCTTACAGCCATATATATTGATTCACTGTTGTGCCAGCGGCCGATCATCTCAAGCAAATAGTACAAGAAATGACCTAAAAATCAATATCAAATCAGTATCAGTGATTCACTGATTCCAGTGTCAAATCTTACCATATCTTCTGACTTCATTCTCAGTACAGGCAGACACAGTGCAAGAAACATCAGAAAACAACTAAAAAATAAAAAATAAAAAATATATATTATTTTAATAATAAATAAATAAAATAAATAAATCACATTGTTTGTCAGTATTGGTGAGATATCAATCAGATATTTCTCAGTAACACGGACCAATAACTTCATCATTACAATGTGCATTAACTCAGTGTCAACTCACTTTATCCAGTAGCAGTATT
>NW_003548022.1:9521-11678 GCF_000090795.2 Amphimedon queenslandica | reverse complement strand
AATTAGTAAATTATTTAAAATTTATACTGTAACTACATGGATCACTAATTAAATTATAGTACAGTATTATGTAGTGAAGCTCTTCCAATTCCCAATATTGAATTATATTATACACAAACATCTTGTACATATACATGTACACATACCTTTTTACAACTAAACTGACCAGTAGTGATATCATCAAATAATAAACATTCAGTCACTAGTTGATTGTTATGATCCATTCAACCAATCACTACTAGTGCAGGTGAGCTAGAGTAACCATTGATAATGCACTAGCATGATTAAATCTCTCCTTAGGCCAGAGTCCCTCACCAGATATTGATCCTTTTTTAATACTCTCCCAATGCTAAATACATAAAACATAAACATAATAACATATAAGGTAAAACAAGTAATTTAAATAAATTTATCAGTAATAATTATATCTGCTATTTTGATAAACTTATGGTAGAAAAAGTTCTATGAGATTCATCACTGTCATAATAATAATAACTTACTATTGTATAATGTGTCACATTAAATAAGTACACATTATTAGTCTCTGTATTAAAACCATCAATAGTTAATGTTCCTCCAAACATTATTCCATTATATTGATTCATTTTGTTGATTACAAATTCACTAGTTGGTGGGCAACACTGTCCACTGACAGATGGAACAGTGAATTGTCCTAAAATACAATAAATGTAAATCAACTGTTATACCTTAAGACACACTCACACAATTGATAAAAAGACACTCACCATTAGATAGATTATAAAGTAACTGTTCATTAGTAAGAAAACGTCCATCCTTAAGCTGATCATAATGAAACTGAGGATGTTTGAAAGCTGGTGTAGTATCTAACCCTCCGACCATGAAAAGATAGTCAGTTCCTTCAAATTCCAGTGATAGCATTCCAGCATAGGCTTTCTTCATCATGGACTCATCATTAGGATGCAATTGAGTCCAGCTCATGGTCAGTGTATTTAGTACATTTAAACTGCTGTGGCAACAATCATCATGACCACAGTAGCCAGCATAATAATAAATATTAGAACGAAATGTGGTACAGGAGTAGCCATTAACTCCTAATGGAGGAGTGCCTCTTGTTAGGTGAGAGGACCAGCGAGCTGATGAAAAGGAAAATGTCTCAACTGTTGAGGTCAGTTTCCTCTTTTGAGGTGAATCGTCATGTCCAGCAATGAGTGGACGCGGATTAGTATACTGAGCAATTATCTCCGTATACTACTGGTTGACTTTATACAGGGCAGGAATGGACATTTCCATTTACTAGGCTATATCTTTCTTCAGAATAAGTCTCATCAATTTGCGCACTTCAGTAGCTGTTGTCCATAATTATACCTGTGTTCCTGCTAAATATGACAGCACTTGGAGTAACTTTGTGTGGAACATTTACAGATTAAAGATGAGGCAGTCAGTGCCGCCATTTTGTCATTCCTTTATGTATGTATGATATTTTTTTACTTTTTGAATGGTTATATCTAAATTTCAAACAATTTTTGACAAATTGCGCACTTATTTTGTGAAAGTACAACATTTTTACTGCCCAATCATGCAAAAAAGATAAAGAAATTCAAAACTTTGTTCGGTACTTTAGTCTTCTAAAGGTGAAATAATTTTAGTCGTCTCAGTGATAACGGGTGTAGCAACAAGAGTGAACAAGTGCTTTTCTCTTCTCACGGGAATAATAAAGTAAAACTAAGAGTGCTTAACAGCTATACAAGCAAATCATGTCTCTAGATCCTTTTAAAGTAATAACAAGAAGGCCTTTTGTTAGTGGATGAGTCTTCTTGCGCCACGCCTGCCACTTTAACAATAGAATATAAAAAAACTACCATAACCAATTGCATTAAGTAGCATTCAAGAAGCTCCAAGTATCTAGTGAAGTCCCATCCATGAACCAGAAAGACGTTAGCAGGCTTTGTAGTGAAGCTTCCTATCAATCCACCATTGCTGAGCTGCCGTTGCTATGGTAATTCCAATGAATATCATTAAATTAATGCGACCGGAAGTCCCATTGCAATAGCTGGACATGTGTACCGTCGGCTTTAGGTAAATCAAACTGGCTCCCTCCCCACAGGTAGAGTGACCCTCCTATTACTGGAACTGAGTGTTCAGTCCTACCTTTGAACTTATAAATACCTGTAAAGG
>NW_003548022.1:1541-6153 GCF_000090795.2 Amphimedon queenslandica | reverse complement strand
TGTCTTAGAGCTAGCCTGGCTTCAGGAGTCTACTACTGTCTGGACCACATGGCACTTCAATCTTCAGGGGTAAGTCACATAATAATACCATGAATATCTTTAAAGCACTAATGAATATCTTCAAATACCAATGAATATAGTTTAAATAGGTTATACACCTCCTAGTCGGGATTCATACTATTTTAATCCCTCCTAGTCGGTGTAAAACCTATATTTTAAAGGTGCCTTTAGGTACAGAGCAGGGTTTCCCAGAGAGCATGCTAAGTGAGCTAAACAGCATGCTTCATAAGCTAGCAAGCAATAGACCCCCTGCAGTAGGCGTGGTCAATGTGTGTAGGCATTTAAGTTGGCCATGTTGGTGTACATGTGTTGCATGCAATGTCTGCAAGAAACAGCTTTTTGCCAGGATACTTTTCCTCTCTGGAAAATCATGATGCCAGGAAGCAGTACCAAGAAAATATCTCTAGTATTAATGGATTGGATCCTTATGAAACCTTGAGAAGTGATCTCATCGGGCTCAAAATGACTATGCTAAAATGCTTTTTATGCTTTTAGTTAGGATAATTTTAGTACCGTATAGCTTGGTATTTTCGTGGGTCGATATTTTCGTGGTTTGCTCCTAGTGGGACAATTTGTGGTTTAATTTTCGTGGTTGACAGTTTACATAGCCTGTAAGGGATGGCACTTCAATGATTTCGTGGGTTTAAATTTCATGGGCAGCCCATAACCACAAAAACCACGAAATTTATATTCCACGAAAATTTCAAGCTATACGATATTTTAGTATTAAGGCTACTCCACAAGTTGGTGCTAGACCCTCAATACAGCAAAAGTCTCTGTATGCATGATATTCATTGTTTTCTTCTCTTGTTTAGTGTGTTGTAAAGCCAGCTTGAATAATAAAAATAATAATATAGATGGTATGCATGCATAATAATAACATAGATGGTATGCATCCAGCCCAAAAATTTTTTGGGCCGGATAAGTGAGGGAAATTCTTGTTAAAGCTCCAAATGACAAATTTAGAATTGTCATTGCTAAGGTAAGTGAATTCAGTAGCAGTCAAGTTATGCTAATGTTCTATGGGTAAACCATTCTATGCCAGAGAATTATTGATCCCATGGATCATTGCAGAGAAGGATAGAAAGATTGTAGCAGGTCATTGTGACTGCATGGCAGGTCTTGGAGGGACCTGCTCACATGTAGCCTCTTTTTTGTGGGCTATTGAGTGCATGCACGGTGGTATATAACTTGTCATCATGAATCAATGACTGTGACACAAAAGAAAACGGCTTATTGGGCAATTCCAAATGCAGTTCAAGGTGTGCCATATACCACAGTTAATGACATGAGTTTTCTTGGGAAGAAAAGGAGTCATAGCATTCTCTTTTCTTGCTACTCATCATCATGATCAACATGCACTATCACCCGGCATTGCCATCTGCATGTAGTTCAACATCAATGACACATCTAGTTTTCCCACAATCTACATCTTCACAACAGTCCTCAAGTGAGCAAGGAGCTCAAGTTTCTACTGATTCACATGGTTGCTCATCATCAACATCTGGCTCAGTCGGTTGTATTCTGCTGCTGCATTGTCTTTGAGTCCCCCCACAGATGAAGGACTTAGCAAGCTCTTTGCTAGTTTAGGGGTTCTTGCAATGCTCTTGTAGTTAAGAAGCTCATCACCAGTGTATGGGCTTTGTGTTACTACTAGGTAAGGTACATAGCAGTATGGACACTGCAGCCTGGGGCCATGTCAATATCATCTAGCCAATCACTCCTCAAGGCCGATCCAATCCATTAATACTGGAGAGTTTTTCTTGGTACTGCTTCCTGGCATTATCATTTTCCAGGGAGGAAAGGTATCATAGCAAAAAAGCTCTGTTTCTTGCAGTCATTGCATTTAAAGATGTACACCAAAATGGTTGACAAGAAACGCCTACATACATTGACCACGCCTACTGCAGGGGGTCTATACAATACAAGACATCGCATTTGTAGTAACTTTAAAATTTATTAAAAAATCCAACTTTGATTGGAATGAGTGAGTTCAAAATTTCTACACAACATAAAGTTCAGTCAGGCAATATAGCTAAAAATTGGTATAGTATGTAATTTTTAATTTTTGCAACTACATTGAGGTAATCTAATGGTCAAAATTTTATTAGTCAAACTTTTTTAAAAGCATTTTTTGAAAAATTTCCATTTCTAATATTTAAGTGTAAAATGGATGTTATATGTAAGACATTGTAAACATGTACCTTGTTTATTGGCCTCAGTCAGGGCCTCCTGTAGTGATACTTTGTTCTGATGAGCCACTTGTAGTTCTTGATGTAAAGACTGGATGTATCTCTGAAGCTTCATTTCCTTCTCTGTGGGATATTCTATTAGCTGATCCATCCACCATGTTCTGGTTTTGCTGTATGATGAATACTTTTCTTGATATTTCTTGCAAGTGAGATCATTACCATCCAGTACTGACAGTACTATCCACTCACCAGCTTCAGTATATACTGAGAATTAATTGTATTTAATTTATAAAATGATAATGTTTGAAAATACACCCACACATACAGTGGTATCGTATAGTGTCTACAGCATACAAAATGAATGAAAAATGTATGTCATACATAATAGAAACTGCAATTTACAAATATTGTACATGCCGTAAAACTGGGTGTGACATTTTAAATATAATCACGTATTTAATCCTTGTATCCTTCCAAATGATTAAAATTAACTTACCTAATTCAATTATTATCATTATTCTATCAGACTGAGTGACAAATGTAACTCTTGGCTTTATCATTCCTCCATCATCACGTATATATTCCAACCTTTCATATCCTCCAACAATTGCAAGCCACACACAGTGTGGTGACATTGAGACTGCCGTGACTGAGTGACGGTATCTACCAGTAACAGATTGAGGCAGAGGAATCTGTAGACAATACGAAATATTACTGATACATTTCACATGTACTACACATGTACGAGTACACTAACGTATACTTGATGTATTACATAAAATTAATGTTATAAGTGCAATATCAGATTTACAAGCACTGAGCCAGAGGGCAAGGTGCTTGTAAATCAGATATCAGTGTTACATTAGTAGGAATGTCATAAAAAATTATTTCTAGTATTGTTCTGCAAGTGGCATGATGGCACACCTAGCTGACACTGCACTGTAATAGTATTTTAGCCTTGTGGCTCATTGGTATGGCCACAACCCTCAAAAAAGTGAACTATATTGCTTATTGGGGCAAACTTGGGCGAGCCCTACTGTAGCAGGAGTCTTCTGTATGTATGTATGTATGCATGTATTATGCGTACGTCTGCAGTCACGCCCATCTTCTGGTCACACCACATGTGTGCACTACTATCTATTTATCTGTCAATGATGTAATGCGGTAGCTCATTCTAATGAAATATTGTAATAAACACATGAAGCAAGAAGAAAGCTCGAGATCAACCTCAACAATTTAGCTGGAATGAAACAGATGCTCTTCTTCTTGCTTAGCTCAGAGGGTTATGATGGCATCCCAGACTCAAGATATAACTAAAAGAGTAGCCTAGCCAGTAGCAGAGTCAGCGCAATACCACAAATGACTCAAGCTCGCCCCATTAATGCATTGCATTCGACTAGTCTTTATACTTAATACTTCTACTTCTAATGCGCTTGAGGATTCATAGACTAGGGCATCAAATTTTGTGGCTCCTTATCACGCCTCGCAAGGCATAAATTTAAAATTACTTTTGGACAGTTGGCATACACCCATGGAAGTCTTGTGTAGCACAAGACTTGTGTATGCACAAGATCCTGTGGCTTTTTGTAAATGTACAAAAACCAGTCTTCTAACATGGGAATGAAGTACAATAAAGGTGAAAGCCACAGTGCACTAAATCAAACTTCTCAGGGATTGATTTACACATAACTGATTTATTGCACTGGTGGTCTGAAGTATAGCTTGAATGGAATATAATAATCGTTATAGCCTATTTAGTACTTTATGCAGTGAGGCTCTTCCGATTCTTAATATGACAAACATCATACACATACCTTCTTACAACTGAACTGACCAGTAGTGATATTATCAAATAATAAACATTCATTCATTAGTTGATCATTATTCCGTCCACCAATCACTACTAGTGCAGGTGAGGTAGAGTCACCATTGATAATAGCACTAGCATGAGCATCTCTCTCTCTAGTCCAGAGTCTCTCACCAGATATTGATCCTTCTTTCATACTTTCCCAATGCTATACATAAAACATAAACATAATACCTAATGAAATTACAAGGTACAAAAACATGTACACAAAAATCATGAAGCTCATATTTGTTGCCACAAATGGTTTTATGGCAGCTACATGTAAGACTGGGTCAAATGATGGTTCTTAAAGACTAAAAGAAGCTGATCTTCTCTCCTATCTTGAAGACGTTCACTATTAGCAATGCTCTTGAAACGTTCAAAAGAAAATGATAGCATAAACAGAACTTTCTAACTCTTGAGCAACAATCCACAAGAGAAATCCTTCCCTATGCATCAATGAACATTTTATCCAGAGTGAGTCTCTGTGACTAGTGGGTTGTCACTGCTCACA
>NW_003548022.1:0-792 GCF_000090795.2 Amphimedon queenslandica | reverse complement strand
CGGCTTCAAAAATTATTCACTAAAAATGAGTCTTGAAAAATGCCTACTTTTGCCAAGGGGACCGTAACAAGGCAAAAAGTGTATGAAACCCCAAAAAATCCACATTTACGTACTTCCTAAATACTCCAGTAGGTATACTCTGGATACTACTAAAGTTATTGTATAAAATTCAGGATACTACAAAGAATCCAAAAAGAATTAAGTGTACAAGAAATTCCAAGCTTGTTACTGACAAGGCTCTCAATTTTTTCTTTCTAACGTTACTTACTGTTAGTGGGTATGGCTGGCATAACGTCATGTCATAGGGGATAAATAATATCCAAATATTAATAATAAATATGGAGTGTTTGCATAGATATGTCAGTAATCAATGGGGCTGGGGCTAAATTTGCCACTATGTTGGGTGGCAAGAAAGTACACAGTGGAATCAGTCGAGAAAGCTGAGAGAAAAATCTGAACAAATTCTGCAGCTGAAATTCCAGGCTAGAGAAAGGTAGGAGATGAAGGTATTGAGTGAAGAACTCTATGATATTCTGCAGCAAAATATGATACATGTGATGAAAAATCCCAATTCCCTATAAAGGTCCCCTATGATATTACATTTAGCCATACCTACTGATAAGAACAATTTTTGCTTCTTAATCATGTTACTACGTATCCTGCAAACACATTAAGCCAATAAAAACACTACCAAGCCATAAATACATGTATATTAGAGAGTACGTAACCAAAATAATATCTATTCAAACCAGTACCATCTGCCTGGCCAACAACTATCATCGGATTTTGGTG
>NW_003548020.1:5577-11692 GCF_000090795.2 Amphimedon queenslandica | reverse complement strand
GCTCAGCTATCGGGTGGGAGGGGGAGGATAAAAATAGTAACGAGTGAATGATGCAATAGCTACTCTTTGCTATTAATAGTAACGCGTGGGCCTACAGTGCAGTCTTTGAGTGTTGCCTTCTCCTCCAGTCGGACTTGATTGCATAAAATTGAGTTTTGAATTGTGCAACTGAGAGAGAGAGAGATTAAGATTTAAAATCATTTTCATGAATATAACAAGGTTAAAATTATACATCTGATACATACATGTACATGTATGTACTTACATTGCATAGAAAGTTTGAGCTGATTCTGATCAAAATCGGATTTTTTATAAATTTTTTAAGTTGCTGAAAATCAGGCCAAAGTCCCTGTACAGGGTGTTTGGCCAAATTTTGCCAAAAATAAAAAGGTAGGAAATCTCCATTTTTATAATTTTTTCTGATACATATACATGTTCTGTGCGTAGAAAGTTTGAGCTGGTTCTGATCAAAATTGGATTTTTAATGAATTTTTAAAGTTACTCAAAATATTGAGTAAATACAGTACATGTATCATAATTCATTTGTACCTTTCTCCAATGACCACATGATCCATTATTACTGAATTGATGACTTTCACTTTCTCTCCAATCACACAGTGTCTTCCTATCATTGACCTCTTAACTGATACTTTATCTGATAACTGAGTACTCTCATCAACCACTGAGTCACCACTGATTGCCTGAAACACATTATTATTATTATTGTTATTATATCATAAATAAATGGATAGTATTTTAATGGTAGTATTTTAATGGTAATATTTTTCTTGAAAAACTACAGTGTATACATACATGTACATGCATACAATTTATTGATTTGGGCATGGTACACATGTACATGTATTTCAAATTCAAATTTAAGAATTACACATATACTGCGGCCACTGTACATGTAACAATGTCAGTCTAAACTTTTTAAATAATAATAATTAAAGATCCTTATCCATTTTTAATACGCTAATAATTGCACTTACACTTGACTTTATTCCTTGTCCACTTGTTCCAGAGTCCAACATGAAACTTGACGAATGCTGTCCTATCTAGAAAAATATTTCAGAGACAAATGAATTAATATTCAGAGCCAAGTGAAGCAGCCACAACATATTAGGCAGTTAGTAACTTTAGGGCCAATAAGACTCATAATGACCCATATCAAAGACTGACAACAGGTTTGGTTATAATTATTATTAAATTCGTTAATAATTATTTCTTGTATTGGTGCAGCTACATTAATATTAATAAAGCTATAAATAGAGTGGCCATTAATTTAATGGATAATAATAATTTATTATAATAATAAATTTGATTTAATGACACCGTAGGGTGCCTTTTTTTCGAGGGCTATAAATTTCGTGGATTTCGCAATTTTTTAGAATTCGCAAAAAATTACTTCCGCAAAAATCAAATTAATACGGTACAAGATGGCAGACGGCATAAATTTGCAAAAAATTAAATCCACAAAACAAAAATCCATGAAATTTATAGCCCTTGAAAAAAGGCACCCTACAGTAAATTTGATCCACTCCGACACACATCACTCACCATCCTATTGGCCTCCATATACAGTGATACAGTATTGACTCTAGTGCATAGCTCAGCTCCACTAATTGTGTGGGCGTGGCACTGGGTGGGGGAGGGGACAGGAGAGGAGGAGTATTGCGAGGCCAACTTGTCAATATCGTCATGGAATCTCTCAGAAAACTGTAATAGAACTAACAAAATATATATTACAGGTAAGTTTTTAGAACACAAAAGTTTTCTCTACTCAGTCTTAAAGCATAAAATTTTATAGGGATGTCAATTCGCAGATTTCACAATCCTTGAAAATTGAATTAGATTTTCGGCGAATGAGTTTGGACGAATTCGTAATATTTATGACCATCAAAAGTGAAAAGTTTTATGCTGTAAATTAAAATTAGGCACAAATTTTTTTTTCTCTAATTGTCTTGTCTTTATACTCTCTTCCATTTTCCATTTCCTTCTCTCATCCCCTCCCCCCTCCCTCACTCTCTCTCTCCCTCCCTCTCTCTCTCTCTCTCTCCCTCCCTCCCTCTCTCTCTCCCTCCCTCTCTCTCTCTCTCTCTCTCTCTCTCTCTCTCTCTCTCTCTCTCTCTCTCTCTCCCTCCCTCCCTCTCTCTCTCTTACTTTTTGAGTCCTGGTTCTTCAACAGATGAGGTAATACTTCTCTTTTAAAAGAGAGAGCATTCTTGAGGTGCTCCTGCATATAATCAAGAACCCACCTACTCACAATGTACACGTGACTATCCAACAGATTGGAGTGCATCTTAAAATGAGGTGTCCTACACATTGTAAAGGACAAGTTTAATAATATGCTGGATAATGTACACATCCTCTTGGCAATAGATTAATAATTAATAATAAAAGGTAATTGCTTATTAATGAATTCGCCTTATACATGTACAATAGCTATTTCTTTAAATTTTTTGCACATTTTTATAAAATTTGCACAAATCATACATGTACATGCAATTGTACATGTATTACTTTTTCACAAATTTAATTTTAGAAAATAGCAAAATTAAGTAGCATTTAAAAATTGTTATAGAATAAGTATATATGTATTTATTATTATTATTATGTTACATAGACAGTTTATTATTTTTATGGATCTTCTTAGTATAATTTATTATGTTACCTTTGTAACATTTTTTTGCTCAATTTGAGTTCATCGTCTACATCAGCCAATGACGAATGGAAAACAACTTGACCTGATTCTGTTAGACCAATCAAATCTTTCTCACCTGCACCACCTAATGCATGTACGTGTACATTAAATATTAATATCAATTTGATATTTAAAATTGTAGGTTCTTTTTAAGCCATTTTTCTGAAAAGCATGAGCTATACACAAAATATATAGTACATACAGGGTACTTTAAAAAATCTTTTAATGGCCATAACTTGAAAAATTGAAGTCAGAATCAGCTCAAACTTTCTACATAGCATAAGTACATGAATGTGTATCAGAAAATGTAATAAAAATTGTGGGTAATTTTGGAGCCATTTTCCGGAAAAAACCATGGGCTATAATAGTACAGGGATTTCAAAAATTGGCACATTTTAAAAATGACCATAACTCGAAAAATTAAAGTCGGAATCGGCTCAAACTTTCTACACAGTATAAGTACATCAATATGTATCAGAAAATGTAATAAAAATTAGGGGTGATTTCGGAGCCATTTTTCGGAAAAAAACATAGGCTATAGTACAGGGATTTTTCAAAAATTGGCCGATTTTTTAAAATGGTCATAACTCGAAAAATTGAAGTCGGAATCAGCTCAAACTTTCTACATAGCATAAGTACATCAATGTGTATCAGAAAATGTAATAAAAATTGGGGGTGATTTTAGAGCCATTTTCTGGAAAAAAAACCATGGGCTATAGTACAGGGATTTTTTCAGAAATTGGCACATTTTTAAAATGGCCATAACTCGAAAAATTAAAGTCGAAATTAGCTCAAACTTTCTACACAGTATAAGTACATCAATATGTATCACAAAATGTAATAAAAATTGCAGGTGATTTCGGAGCCATTTTATGAAAAAAAACCATGGGCTATATAGTACAGGGATTTTTCAAAAATTGGCATATTTTTTAGAATGACCATAACTCAAAAAATTGAAGTCGGAATCGGCTCAAACTTTCTACACAGTATAAGGACATCAATATGTATCAGAAAATGTAATAAAAATTGGAGGTGATTTCGGAGCCATTTTTTGGAAAAACCATGGGCTATAGTACAGGGATTTTTTCAAAAATTTACATATTTTTAAAATGACCATAACTCAAAAAATTGAAGTTGGAATCGGCTCAAACTTTCTACACAGTATAAGGACATCAATATGTATCAGAAAACGTAATAAAAATTGGGAATTATTTCGGAGCCATTTTTCTGAAAAAACCATGGGTTACAGAAAAACTTCTACATGATGTACATGTAACTATAGTATTCTTGTCTCTCTCTCTCTTACCAAAAGCAGGTGTTGATGTCTTTTGCCTCTCATCGCTATTATTAGAAGGCAGTGGTTTCACTAGTAGGAGACTCACTGCTGATCTCAGTGTTACATGTTTCTCCCATAACTGGATCAACGATACTGTTGACAACACATCACAACTTAATACTAACAGATCAGACTATAGAGGAAAGAAGAGAGAGAGAGAGAGATGAAATATAGCATAAAGAAATACAATAAGATATTGCATATATTTCACACACTCAATGCTTGCTAGGCCACATATAATGTACATGTATGTGCTACAGTAGGTACATGTACAAGCAACGTAAAATTCCATTGAAAAATTGGTCCGAAATTATTAAATGTAATATAAATGTTCTAAATAGACTGTAATTATTATTATTATTCTAAAAAATTATTTTAATGTTTTTTAATTGTATTTTTTGTTCCTTTACTACAGTAAGTAGGTACAGTACATGTTTCTACAGCATAGAATTTCATTGAAAGAAACAGTCTGAAGTTATTAAATTATTATTTTTAATGCACTGTGATTATAATTATTGTTCTTCTAAAATTTAATATTAAATTCTATATATTTTTTTATTACTTTAATTCTTCCTGATGCCTTTAGTGCTGATAGTGCCACGGCTGATCCCGTCTCATCAGAATCATGAACCTCAAAAGTGTTGAACTCAATATCACTGCTAGCCAGTCTGGGATACTCGTCGAGTGATTGCTTGATTGATTTGAGATCACGCGAGTTAACGATCACGGTCACCTCTGATATTAAGAAAAAATATTAAAAACAACAATTATTATTATGAGTAACAACGACATTAAGTTTATATATACTTTATTATTAATTAAATATTTAGTTTACACTTACACAATTATTAATACAGTGCACACGTGTACAATCTTTCAGACAATGTCAATGGGCTCACCTTTAAAATTATTTTTCTCCAGTAGTCTCAGCGGGTAATAGAGTAGTGGCTTGTTTCCTACTGGTAGCAATGCTTTAGGATACGCCTCGTTTAGTGGATATAGACCAGAGGCCTGTCCTCCAGCTAGCAACACAGGATGAAGATCCATGATTTTTAATTTTTTGTCAATTGCAAGCCACTCCTATACAATTCAACACCCACGCAAAGTGTTTTTTGGACCGGATGTAGATATAAATCTACTTCCGGTTTAGTTTTCACATCCGGTTTCAAATTGCGTGGGTGTTGATTTTTTGTGGGCTGGCTTGTAAAATGGAGCCTACAGAAAGCCTTATTGAAGGCATTGGGGACGAGCTGCTGTGGACTTTTCTCTCTCTATTTGTAATCTTCCTGCTCAGCGTGTGGTACCTGTTCTGTACTGATAGTAGGAGAACAGAGAATGTCCATCCTGAACAAGTAATTAAATAAATATAAATAAATTATTAAGAATCTTTTGAGCAAATTTTGAAAAGATAGGATGAAAAGATGAAGTCTTTATTTGCTACTTAGGATTAATAATGTATAAGGGCAGATAGGGATAAGGCCTTATGTCATAGCATATAGAATTGGGGTATGAGAAATGAAACTCAGTTACAGTATTGTTGAAGTACCCTGTATACCCTTACAGCTTAACGTCATATTTATTTATAGAGAGGCTAGAGGAACAGTGTAGATTTATATATAAGTCTATACTTAAATGCATGTATTTCATGTATTTTATAATGCTATTCAATTAATTGATTTAAAATCTTTTTACTATTCAAAATCAGTTCTTCATTCACTCCTTCATAGATGGTCCCATTTTGTATCCATCTATAGGAAGAAGTAGTAGAGAGAGTAAGAGAGCAACTAAGAGACAACCAACAGCAACAAGAAGAAGAAGAAGAAGTCAATGAAGACTATGATCCTGATAATGCTGAACTCCCTCAATGCCCAGTCTGCCTTGGACCTATAACATACCTAGCAGAGACTAACTGTGGTCACAGGTTTTGTGCCCAGTGCATACTAATGTACTGGAGGACTGATAGGTGGCCTAGGGCCTGTAGGTGCCCTGTCTGTAGGAGAGAGGTTAATATCCTATTGACATTGCCTCAGTTGGAGACTAATGAGAGATATCGTGATTTAACGAATCAGATT
>NW_003548020.1:0-4262 GCF_000090795.2 Amphimedon queenslandica | reverse complement strand
CATAGCTAATGAGTTACATATATGACATACCTACATTACTACGCTACCTACTAAGAGACTTATTCTCAGTCCATGGTCTAATATGTATTCACAGGTTACATATTTTAGCAGTTTTAGTACTGTTGCTATTGTATTTGTTCATTCCTTTTGATCTGCTCCCAGAATCAGCTATTGGTCTCATTGGTTTGATTGATGATGGACTTGTACTACTAACTGTTATTATATATGTGACTTTATTGTATAGATCTTATGTTACTAACAGAGCTATCAATTAAATATATCAATTTTATCGCAAAACCACAAAAATATGTAAAATTTAAAATTCATATATTAAATGACATCCCAATTATTTGAGGAACTACAAGTATATTATGAACTTGAGGAAGTCTGAATAGCTGAATGTTGCACAGTTCTTGACCAAGTACCATCTGGATTTTTTATTTCCAGTAATATCATCTACATGGTAATTATGATTTATAATTACATATGATATAATTAAATCAACTGACTTGTCCTCCATATATACCAGCATCTGGTATTGTTTGTCTAAGATTTGTTAATAATTCATAACTGTTTGCCATGTAACGTTGCCACAGTCTACATTCAGTAGTATCAGGAATATTGAACTGTTCCTTTATTACTGAGAATAAACGACCTATAATATAGACACAGTGTATTAACAGTACATGTATGATTATAACTTACTGATTGTATCCGCTCGACTAAATGAACCTGTTTTAATATCAGTAGTGTGAGGATGTACACATAATTTTAAATCAATAAAGTAAACCTCAACCCCCAAGTGCTTAAAATATGTTCCATACTCTACTACATTCCTAATGAATTATACCAATTAATAGAATAATAATTAATTTATACCTAATAATAGGTCTTGATCCTACTGATAGTCCATACCAACTCAGTAAAAGATTCCATGCAGGCTCAGGTAGTAGTGCATAGTCCAGTTCCTCCATTAGATGATCATTCAGTGCTTCAGATACATTGCCTATAAATAATTAGTGATGATTATTCAAAGCACTTAAAACCCTGAAAGCAATAATTATTGACACTATGCTAAACAGAACTGCAATGGCAAAGAATATTGGGCAACAGGTATATATTGTAAATTTACATTTATAATAATAATAATAATAATAATAGTAATAATAATAATAATAATAATAATAATAATAATGATGATGATGATGATAATATGTACTACATGATGACTGCACGTACTGTAGGCCAATGTATCATTGGAAATTTTGTATAGATTACTTGAATTATTACTATTACTTTTAAACAAAATAGCAGTGTCAATTGGTCCTGGATGACCACTTGGTAGTCCAGCAGTCTCTTGATCCATTGAATCAAATCCAGTGTATTTCTTCCACCTCTTGAACCAATCCTTATCAACAAGACACCTATTAATAATAATAATAATTAATAATAATAATATTAAAAGTTGTTAATAACAATATCATACTAACCATTTGTCTCCTTTTTTCAGACGCTGTGACAAGACAGGTTGAATCAACTCCTTTTGAGTTTGATATGAAGGAATGCTGGCTAAAGGTAAAGACTGCAATGATGATAGTATTTCATTTGTTGATACAGTGGCATTTAAAAGTGCTTGTCTTGATTCCACTGTAAACACCTTCATCACTTCTGCTACTCTTATCTCACATTCTTCACATGTTTTAGAAAGTTGCTGCTCATGTTTTTTTGCTGCAGTCAAAAGCTTTGCTTCATACTCCTCCTTCATTGTAGCAAGCTCTATCAAATGATTTTCTTTTAAATCAGATTCTTTTTTCTTCAGTTGATCCATGTTGTTTTGTTGTAGTTTAACTAGTTGTTCATCCCTGCTTCTAATCATTTCCTTTAGTACTTCAGTGCAATCGTTAAATTCCTTCTCTTTTAATGAAAGAGCATTTTGTAGGCCTGTCACTTGTGATAAAATATTTCTCAAGCTTTCTCTCAGTTGGTCATAGTTTCCCATTAGTCGTTCATTATCGGCTGTCAGTTGTTTCTCAAGTTCGTTGTTCTTAGCTTTCAATACTTTAAGTTCTGCATCTAATTCACAAATATGTTTTTCTGCTGCTTCATTTTCTTTCATTAATTCCGTCATACTTTTAATTTTTGGATATTTTGATAAAACCTTCTCCACAAATACATAAGAGTCGATCATTTCTGGTCTACTAGTAGGAGCATCAGTGAGACAATCCTTAGCTAAAGGAAGGAGCTCATTCTCTTTTGGTATACTTTTAATGTAGTTTGATCTTCTATCCCATTCTGATACTCTTTTGAACAAATCCTTCCTTCCTGGTTCAGGTACAAACTGGTCTGTAGGCTCAGGGAATTGACCAGTAAGTACATGAAGAATGAGACAACCATAAGAGAATACATCTAACTTGTGATCATATACCGGAATATCTTTAAGAGCTTCTGGTGGCATTACCATAGCATTACCAGGTGCTGTAGTGAGGTGATGCTTTTTAAAGGTATCAGCTAATCTTGATACTCCTAGATCTGATATCTTAGCTGAGTATGAAGAGGTCAGTAACACGTTATTAGCAGTGAGGTCACGATGTACAATAGGAGGACGTTTACCATGAAGATAACACAAACCCTTAGCAACATCAAGAAGAATAGAATACTTCATTTGAAGTGGTAGCTCTTCTCTCTCCAGACATTGTGTGAGTGATAAAGGAAGATACTCCATTACTAACATTGGTAATTGTGAACGAGGAGGATAATAGACACCAATTAACTGGACAATGTTAGGATGCCTTTGCTGACTGTGAAGAAGCACCTCATCACCAAATCTTCTCAAAGTAAAGCTCTACAGAAATGGTTCAAATGAGATCTAAAAGTATAATACAAATTCCTTTACCTGTACAATAGCATCATGAAGCTTCTTAGCAGCACAGGTTGTTCCACTAACTATTACTTCAGTAACAACACCATAAGCTCCACGGCCTAACTCTTTACCAGTCTCCTTTAAATCAGGCAAGAGTAATGGCTGAAGTTGACCTCTTTGATGCGCGTCCATAAATCCACAAAGGCGTTTCCTTACAGCTTAATTAGGGAGGTGTGGCTCATGATGCAGCTACAATTATTATTTTTCTAAAAATCTATTCATTCAGGAGTAATGCAATAGCTATAATAGTTCCTTAGCTTGCTTTTGATGATGCTAGTCATCTTAAATATCATGAAAACTATGACTTTTCCTTCGATTTGCATACTCTAACATGGTGTTTTGCCAATGATAATGGCTTTGAGCAAATCACAATACACTAAATTTTGTTTTTCAAAAAAATTATCTCAAAAAAATGCAATCATTATTATTTTATTGTTTCTTGGCCAAGTAAAAATATTCCTTAATTTCAGCATTACCTTCAGTAAAAATAGAAAAATAAAAAATAATTGATTAATAATTATTATTCAAATTGACTTGTCTGTCCTCCTTGTATGCTAGCATCAGCTATTGTGTCTTCTAGGTTTAATAATGGTACAAAATATCTTGTCATGTGACGTCTCAATATTCTACATTCAGTAGGTTCAGGTATGTTGAACTGTTGTTTCATTACTGTAACTATATCACCTAATGATAGACACAGCTAGCGCATGAACGTACTATGTGTAGAACTAATGTTCTTTCAATTAGGTCATGCCACGCGTCAATATTAACTGCTGGTATACTAGATAGTAGCTATGACTAAATTTGCAATCTCTTTTTTCAACTGAGGAACACAGAATGACATTAGTAAATAGAGGAATCAATTTGTAAAAAGTCACGAGAGCTAATGGAGAATGGTTTGTCATATAAACTTTACCAAATATAAAACTTTAGTATAGCTCAAAATTGATATTTTAAACACTTTAGATAGTCTATACAGTCCAGACCTAATGCGATGTCAATGATAATACTCACAAACATAACTTTATCTTGATCTGTAGACTTCAACCATCAAAAATCTAAATGGAGATGTACCAGCTTCTACTACAGGTCTATAAGAATGAACAATCATACATACACTTAATAATACAACTGTTACCTCATGATAGGTTTTGAATGTAATGAGAGACCATACCAATTTATTAAATAATTCCATGCTTCCTCTGGCAATAAAGCATAATCTGGCCCTTCTCTAAGGAAGTCTTTGAGCTCTTCTGTATTTTCACCTGAAAAGCATGTAATAGCATTACATAACCTAACATCCATGTTTTTCTAGTGCTAGTTAAACTCTTTTTATATTGTC
>NW_003548018.1:9436-11698 GCF_000090795.2 Amphimedon queenslandica | reverse complement strand
AAATAACAATTGTCAATTGGCGCCAAATTCGCCAATATAACTAGAATAATAATTATTAATGGTTATAAACCACTAGTCCTCGATCGTCCTGTCATCGTCTTGCTGCTTGCATTGTGGCCTGATTGGGCAATAGGTAAGTAGACAGTACCCTTTAGTTGCTTAATGTCTGTAAATGCATAATGATTCTACTAGGCTCAACAATTACCTGAAATTGGGGTTCATCATTGGGCTACCACTGTACCACGATACCCTTTGCATTATTAGGCGCGGCAGTAGGCTGGGTTATTTGAATTTTTGGCCATCTTGGTGTACAGAGATGGTAATTTCCAAAATCACCTCTGATGCAGCTTCATAATCCTGCTAATTTTTGTATTATTATCATTTATAATGATCACCTTTATGATAAAATGACGTAGAAAATCAGACATTAAAAGGTGACTTAAAACTATTTGAGCAAGCAGTCAGTTGGATGAGGCCCAGCTGAGAATATTATGCTCACAATTTCTGTAATTATGCTATGCTTCAGTTCTTAATGATTGTTGAATTATTCTTTTCAATTCAGTGCTATTATTCTTCAAAAATACATGTTTTTGAAAATTAATGTAGCAATGCTTCAAAAACCTTAAAATACGCACACTTTCCAACTGATATGTATGTATACATATTTCACTGTCAAAGCTTTAACTATGATACTTTTACTTCATAGCCCAAAATTTTGCTTAAAAAAACTTGTTTTCACAGTCACCAAGGCATATAGTTCTTTATAAAATAGCAAGTACAGTAATAAAATAGGCTGCTGTGCCAGCATTATTCTTTGTGCTCCTGAGGCTCTATTATGCTCAAAAAAATGCCAGCCTAATATTCTCAAGCTTACAGTTGGAGGTAATGGAAGTATAAGTATGCCCGCGGCTAGAGCCTCAGTTCTGCTGTTTAACAGAGCCAACTTGATCATTTACTTTATTACTTATTAGTGAATTAGTGTGAGCATTCCCCTAGATTTTCATCTATAAAAAGGAACATGATTCCACCTTTCTTAGTTTTTAAACACCATAAGCAGCAATCGCCACCATTATTTAGTACAGCAACCACGCATTTTGTACACCAAGATGGCTGACAAAGGCCCATGCAACCTCCTAAGTGACCCACCTAATGCAAAGGGTCTATACAATAACCCAATGATGAACCCTAATTTCAGGATAATACTGCATGATACTTTTGGTACTTTCATTTAGTGGTGATATACATGTAAATAATGTTCAAATGAATTTATTTTGTTTATTGGCCTTGCCATCAACTCGTGCTTGTCTGGTATGGTGGAATTCCAACGATCACTGTTACCATGGTTACTTGCATATAGCCTTAAAAGTATTCCAATTTTCAAAAACCATTAACTATAGCCCATGGTTTTCTCTATTGCTATTATTGTTGTTGTTTATTGTTATTAGGTATTATCCTGGGGTGTTGTCCTATTCTTGAGTCTAACGCATTACGGGTTCATTGTGTTCTATTTCCCATGATACTGGAGGATAAAGGCTACACTGTATCCTTTATTAATTAGTGGGTGGGACTTAGCAATGGGTGGAGCTTTACTATTAATATTATTACTTTGAAGTATCAATGTACTAGTTTAAGAGCTTGTACTGATTTTAATTAATAATTAATGGAACTAGAAAATTCACTAAAATTAAGATTTATTATTATTATTATTATTATTATTCCTATACTACTGTTAATACAGGTTCCTGGTATATTATTCATAATACACATATTATCAACTATACTGACCACTACAATAGACCCAGCTGAAGCTAATGTCCATGATAAATTAAGAGACTCCAATTGGTTAAAGGTTAGATGTGTCTTTGATAGGAGATGTCATGAACATGTAATAGAAGATCTTCATTGTCATATTTGTGATATGAACGTGTTAGTACATGTACATGTACATAAATGTTTAATTATTAGTAATATTGTCTATCTGGTAATTGATCCTCTACTAAATGCATTATTGACTGGAGCATGTGATGATATGATTGATCTACATGTAGTCTCTGTGAATTTATAATCAGCAAAATTAAAGTCATGGTAGAAATTCCCTGATAGATACTTGTACTTGTATCTCATTCACATATTGTGCAATTAAAGTCTATGATCATTGCTAGAAAGAAAGTTTGTTCTAATAGAATATAACCACTATACAGTACATGTACATACATGTACTTGTATCACAGAATTATTAATTGGCTCATAGTATTTCTCTCT
>NW_003548018.1:6850-8883 GCF_000090795.2 Amphimedon queenslandica | reverse complement strand
GAAATTTCCCATACTAATATAGAGTCATGTACATGTTCATTATTTGTTCTTTATAATGTCCATATCCTCAGGACTCATTGCATCATTTCTTAGTTTATTATTAATTATTATTTTATTTATTATATTCTTTGCTGATCGGTCCTTCATAAGATACTCTTGCAGTGCCACTTTTAATGTCACTGGTTGTGATTCTATTCTAAGATTGTTTGGTGCTCCTGTTCCTGATCCAGTCTTCCCTACTGTTACTGCTCTCATTGGACTACTATCTGCTATAGCTACTCTACTCTTAGCTCACCTGGTCGGGTTTCATTGTTTTATTAGTAAGTAACAATACTGATATTTTCCATTGTCACAAAATCTGTGACAAGTAAAAACCAAAGATTTTGGTTAGATTTTTGAGTCACTTTAAAAATTTGTGAAAAAAATCCAAACTTGATTGGAATCAGCTCAAACTTTTTACGTAACATAAGAACATGTATATGCATCAGGAAATGTAATAAAAATAAAGAATTCTCTCCTTTTCATTTTTGGCATAATTTCGCCAGTGACCCTAGTACAGGGACTTTTGTCCAATTTTTGAGTAATTATAAAAAAATCCAATTTTGATTGGAATCAGCTCAAACTTTCTACAAAACATAAGAACATGTATATGTATCAGGAAATATAATAAGAATGAAGAATTTTCTACTTTTCATTTTTAGCAAAATTTGGCCTGTGACCCTGTACTATAGTACAGGGACTTTTGTCCGATTTTGAAGTAACTTTAAAAAGTTGTAAAAAATCCAAACTTGTTCAGAATCAGCTCAAACTTTCTACGCAACATAAGAACATGTATATGTATCAGGAAGTGTAATAAAAATGGAGAATTCTCTACTTTTTATTTTTGGCGAAATTTGGCCCGTGACCCTTTACTATAGTACAGGGACTTTTGTCCAATTTTTGAGTAACTTTAAAAATTCATAAAAAAATCCAAACTTGATCAGAATTAGCTCAAACTTTCTATGTAGCATAAGTACATGTATATGCATCAGAAAATGTAATAAAAATAGAATTTATTCCAAACAATAATTTTGATGAAATACATGTACCTTGTACTATAGTACAGGGATGTATAAATATTATTATTATTATTATTATTATTATTATTATTATTATTATTATTATTATTATTATTATTATTATTATTATTATTGTCTAGTGTATAAAGGTGTCAGTACTTATGATTACATAATACAACAAAGAACAAGAAATGAACAAAATAATAATAATAATAATAATGATAATAATAATAATAACTCATCTAATAACTGTCTGGTAAGTTAATAAAATAAAATGCAAATAAAATACATGTACATGTATGATTAATATGCAAGTACTTGTAGTTACATGTATGTAAATGAATAAATAAATGTAATATTGTTTGTTATAACTATTAATAACTATTAATTGACTAGTATTTTTTTAATTAACCAGTACAGGAACAAGGTCACTTCCCTACTGGAAGAAGGTGGCGGCCATTTTAAAATGGAGGAATCATCTTCGAACAGTTTTTTAAGTTCAGCTGGTAAATGACGTTTGGTCGGATCCTGCCCCCTTCAGTTGAAGGTGATAATGAAGATTACACTATATCCCATAGTGAAGAACATACTGATTTAGCAGGAAACCAATCTGGGGAACATCGGACTGGTAATTGTGATGATGATTATCCCAGTAACCATGGTAACGCTCAATCACCCTCTCAAATTGAATCTTCAAAAGATGTCATGACTCCGAAATTACCCCCAAAATTATATTACATTTTCTGATATATTGATGTTCTTATGCTGTGTAGAAAGTTTGAGCCAATTCCAACTTCAATTTTTAAAGGTACAGCCATTTTAAGAAAGTGACACAAACCTGAAAATACCCCCAAGGCTATAGCCCATAGTTTTTTTTTCAAGAAAGGATTTCAAAATCACCCCAAATTTTTATTACATTTTCTGATACATATTATTGAGTATAGTATTATTTCCACTGCAGGTTAGGTGAGTCAG
>NW_003548018.1:3657-5954 GCF_000090795.2 Amphimedon queenslandica | reverse complement strand
TTCTTGCAGTTGCATGCTGAGAATAATGAGAGCTAATGATTCCAGTCTTTAAATTAATGCTACTACATTACTGGGCATGAGAATAAAGCATTATTTCCCCCTATAAAGGAATGGATTAATCACCAGTCTGACCCAAATGACGTCACGTTTAGCCACATCCACCGACAGGAAGTAAAATGGCAGGAAGCAAAAAGGGCATTTTTGAAAGCTCATATCTCAGTGAATAATTTTTTTTAAACAATGGGAGTTGTCATACTTCATTAAAAAGTTCAGGCAATCATATTAAGCCAATAAAATAAATACCTCAAAAAACCATTTCAGTTACCCTTTAATACACATTACTATTGTATTGGGACTGATACTACTTGTCCTGATTATAGAGGTGTCCTTATTTTACAGTGTCCACAATAGGAGGAGGTTACATGTATACTGTATTACTATTACTATTTCCTTCAGTCCTACTACTGGTTCATTCTTTAATGTTATATTTAAATACAATCATTATGTATCTTCAGTATATATAATGAATGAGTGGGTCTGTATCTATTCATTATATTAGGAGATATATGATCCTACATGTATGTTGAACTGTTGATCCATTAATCCTATTGACAGACCTAAAGCTATTGAAATATCTAACGACCTAGAGAGATGGACCCCCGACCTATCAGCACAAATTGAAGTAAAGTGTAGGGAAGCTGTGCCGAGTCCGAGACAGGGGGTGGATTTGAACCTAAGGGCTTTCATTAATAAGTGTTCTCTCTCTCTCTCTCATTGTACAGGTCCAATCCCAACATCCTGATTATCAGAATATGTCCACCATATTGGAATGCTATATAGGAAGTCAAGAGAAGTTGGTCAGTATCATTTATTGGAGCATACAGGAGAAGAATGAACCATATTTGATGTTAATGGAGCCATACCCACTAATAATGCAGTTCCGCCCACTTTCAGTAAAGGTGCAGCTTTTTCCCCTCCCACTGGTTATGATAAAGTTATTACCTTTTTATTAACTTACCGGTATTTATTTTTAAGGACGCAAATTAATTAGTTTTTAATTTGTGAGTATCATTATAAATTTCCATCTACTAAATTCAATATTGGTAGTGGTTTGTGTGGTTGTTCCTTTCTGTGTCTAGCAATCAATTTCTTCTTTTGATCTTTAAGAGTATCCTCCAGGAGAGGAGGAGTAGTGTATCCAGCTTTAATCTCAATATATTCCAGTGCTGGATGGATGAAGATAGTTTCATATAAATGTTGTACTAGTTCTATCCAGTTAGGTTGAGATGACTCATAATTAACATCTTCACACTCTATCCACAGTAGTCTGATGGTTGTATGTGACTGTAACATGTTAGTAACAGCAGCTAGTACCTGTTCATAAAACAATAGTGTCTTTATTTGCTTCTCCTCTTTATGACTACAGCTACTGTACGACTGATCTGGTTTTAAGTTCACCCTAAGTTCTATGAGATTGTTCTTTTGAGAGATGTCGTTAATAAAAGCTCCTGTCTCTTCATTCAGTGGAATGGATACACTCAACTGCTGTAGACTGGTGTTGTGTTTGAGACCAGTTGTTAGGAAGGATAGTAATGAACTGGGAATGAAATTATATTCCTTCACAATACAAATACTCGTAGTGCTGTCTTGATCATATAATTTGCATGTACTAATCTCAAGGTATTTCAGTGTTTGGTTTTGTGTTAGCATGTCTTGTAGACTAGTACCCATACTGCTGGTATATACTCTCTCCTCCTTTATCTTCATACTCAGAGCTTTAAGTGTAGTATTGGTTTGTAGAATAGTAAATAGTTCAATAGCACTCTCAGCTGTGTCTAGTGGTAAAGTAAGTGTATGTAGACTGGGATGAGAGAGAAATAGAAGATGTGGTGGGTATGGATCAGATAGTATCATACAGTTTAATCCTTCGATACGTGCAAGGAGTGATGATGTCATCAGTTTACTACTCATCCATCCTATCTCTAGAGCAGTCAGTGGTGTGTTCACCTCTACTATATTCAGTGATGATGGTAGGAGTTCATCAGATATGTTTAGTGAAAGAGCTTGTAATGTGTTGTTGTCCTTTAGTAACTGCTCTATTACTCCATCAGGCAGAGGAGAAAGAGGAGCAACTACATGTATTGTTAAGGATGTTACTGTTTTATTTCTTGTTACCCCTCTGATTAAACTAATAATGGTACTTGTTATTTCATTCTTTCCAAAACACTTAATCTTCATTTCTTGTAGTGTTGAATTTTTTTTTATACATTTCTCAAGTTCAGTGCACTTGTCTGTGT
>NW_003548018.1:0-3647 GCF_000090795.2 Amphimedon queenslandica | reverse complement strand
TTTCACAGATAATACACAGTAGCACTCATGAATATTGTTTAGAAGCGATGGTTGTAATAATTTGTGTATTAACTTATCAGTGGGTTCAATCAATTCTACCTCCAGTCTCTTACACTGGGTCTGTAGTGAGTTATTAGTTAGTCCAGCAGTGAAGACTGATAGTGATTGTTGGTTATATACAGTCCCGAGGTGCAAGTGATTCCAAGTTGTGTTGGAATTGTTTATACAATAACTGAGACACAACCAGTCAAACAATGGTAATGATACTCTACACAGACACAGTGAGTGGTTGTTGATGGATTGTGCTAATACTTGACATAATGTTGTGTTCTGTGATTCATACAGAAGTTGAAGAAGAATGGAAACATTGTCAAAATATTCAGATATGATATGGTTATCTATGAAGGGGCCAATTTTAATGCCAGGATTCTGATAGAAGTATGAGAGATGATAACTCTCCAATCCAGACAATGGTTTCCTTTTACACTGTAAGTCGAGTTGACGTTTTATAAAATACTGTTGATAGCTTTCATGTTCAAGGTGAGTTAGACCTGCCACAAACCTCAGACACATTCGAAAGTGATCATCATCAAAGTGATCCTTAAACACTTCCACCATCTTCTTCTCATGCTTAGCTATCCACCATGCAGCTAAAAATTCCTGTATACTCAAGTGAAGGAACTGATACTTCTCCTCATCATATTCTATGAATGTTGTCATCAAGCCAAAATAGTCTTCCTTGACTGCCTCACTCAGTGACTGTAGTTGATGTGAAGAGAATGTCATTGTTGTATTAGCCAGGTTAGTATAAGCTAATTGACACATCTCTTGTAAAGGTTTAGCAAATTGTGATGGTAATGAAGAAAGACTACCTAAAGTATGTGGGTTAATGTCATGTCTTTTAACATGTCTTCTGATAGTTTGTAGAATGAAGTTCTCATAGAGTTGAGTGAGTGTTGTTGGTAAGTGTCCTCCTTCCTTACAATAAACTAGGATGACCATTGAACAGACTAGTGGTACATAACACAATGATTGGACATCATTTCGTACTGTAAGATCATTAATGAGTTTCACTGCAATTTGTGAGTCCTTACTGCTCTGAGTAGTTGTAAAAAGTTTTTGATTTTTATCGTGCTTTCTTTTGTTATCAATGAGTTGTTGCGCTAGTTTTGCATCTTTTTGAAGTGTTTGTATAATTATTGTTGATATTTCTTTTTCAGAAAACCCAATGACCTGAACATGTCTACTAAGAGTATCTATTTTCACAAGTGAAGAGGAGGCATAGCTACGAGAGGTAACAATTACTGAACAATTGTGTAACTGCTTTCTATAAATGATACTAGCAGCTAATGAAGACTGTCTGAGTTGTTCACTTAGTTCATCCCAACCATCAAAGATTATCAGTAATCCTTCTCCATTCCTCTTCTCAAACCATTCAGCTACAATGGGAACTTCATAACATTTATACTCAAACAGGTCAGCTAGTGTAGTAGCTGTAGCTATCTTGCTATTCCTTAAAGGACAGTAAAGTGCCAAGTCATACTGTTGGTGTACAAGTGGTCCATTAGACCACATATGTAACATTTTACGACATAATGTGGTCTTGCCAATACCAGGAGGACCATCTATTACTACTCTGAGAGACAAAGAACTATCTGAGGGTTGGAGGACATCTTCAACACTTATCTCTTTGTTTTCAGTTAGTTTTACTGTTTTATCAACTTGTCCTCTTAGTAGATGCCAAGCTGATTCTGCTTGTGTGCTGGAGTCTTGTTTTTCTACTAGTGCTAGTCTTCCAAAAAAATCTTTTCCAATTCTTGGTGGCCAATCTGTAGCAACAATAGGTTGGTGTTTGTAGTGTTGTCTCATATTGTCAGCATATCCTTGAACATCATCAAGTATTGAACTAATGGGTTTAGCTACATCAGACTGACCTAATGATCAAGATACATGTACATGTATTTGCAGCAAATAATTTAATACCTCTTATATTAGTAACTGGTGATGGTAGTACAGTATGTGAATTGACATTATCAGGTATAGACTGACCTAATGTATTGAGATATAATGACTATATTGATCACTGATAATGTACATACACACACTCACCTAACTGGTGTAATATAGAGGTAGCAATATCTGTTAATGTACAATGTTGTTGGTTTATTAATACATGACATATATCAATAAGATACTGCTCTGGATTAAGAGAGGATTCACACTGTTGCTCAATAACATTTACAAGTTTAGTTGATTTAGTGTAACTGTCTATTCCTATTACTAGCATCTCTTGTCTGAGTAGTTTTGGTATTAATCTTGAAGCATGAAGCTCATTTGTTACTCTTAATAAATCACCAGAAATAGCATCAATGAGGTTACTAGAATGACTCCTCAATATATCATTAGGAGTGTTACCTGCAGTATTGTATCGGTTAATTAATGAGTGTTGTATCAAGTGTATGTTTACCTGTTATTGGACCAGGATTGAGCTCAACATCTCCTGATAAGAGGAGGAGCATGTGTAGAGAAACAATATAGGGATCATTGTCAGCCACGGTTAGGTTAGAACTGCTCCTTCCAGGTAAGACTACTGACTGAAGGTAATCTGTATCAGTAACAGCAACACTACATTGTACTCCGTAGCAGCCTTTACCTAATTATTTACAATACCAATAAATCTACACCCAATTGTTGTTTACCTGTTCGAGGAATCATCAAGATGTGTCTTAATAAAAAGAGAGAGTGAAAGAGGAGGAGGAAGAAAGCAATAAGAAACAGAGCTGCTGGAAGTTTAGATGTCTTCTCTCCTAATCTAGTACTGCCTGACTTGCTGTCTACTGCAGCTTTGAACGGGTGAGAGTGGCGGTTATTAGCTTGTCTACTGGAGGAAGCTTGACAGTAGGGCCACAGTCCAATACTTGCTCTCCATTGAGAGACATCAATCATCTTGTAATTATTAGTAAAGTGTAATTAAAATGAACTATAATATACTTACCTCTATCAGTATTAATGATCAACTTTTGTAAGATAAAGAAATAAAAAGATACAGTCAAAAGTACAAGCCAGGGGTACAAGCGCTGTTGCAAAGAAGGCGTGGCTCCTTAACCATAAGCTCCACCTACAAACCTAATTAGCTACACCTCCTAATCACTGTAAAGATTGAGGCAGCATAATTTTTGCTAGTTTTTTATACTCTTCAATCAGTTATTGATCTTTTAGGTACTTATCAGTACCTTATATACTCGTATTGAATCAATTGACAATTTGGCATGGTAACTGATAAAGGCATTTATTGAGCATAGATCTAAATCTATGATATTGAGTCTCATTCTATAGGTATTGGATCATGTCAGTACAGGGAGGATCACGTGATAGGTCACATGACTTGATATCAACTGCTGCTCCTCGTGTGAACAGGTGGGAGTGTTCCTGGCACCCACTTCAAGTGAGAAACCACACCCACTAATGATTGCGTAATATTTATTTGTAAAGGTTATTTTTTATTAATGATACTTATCAAGTCTTTTGTGAACAAATAAATAAAATTGAACTGACTCTGACTTGAAGTTATGGCCATTTTTATGTTTAGCCATTAAAAAAATACCTTGTAATTATAATGTACCCATGTTTTTTTCAAAAAAATGGCC
>NW_003548017.1:8414-11705 GCF_000090795.2 Amphimedon queenslandica | reverse complement strand
TATTAATAAAGAATGGTCTAATGAAGCTTACTGTTGGATACTGCACAATATGGAAGAAACAAAAGATACAAGTATGTGTATATATACTGTGAGTAATTATCATTATATACTGTATTATAAAGGAAATACAGGAACCACTGGAAGAAGAGGTTCAGAAGATAAAGGAACAACCTCATGATACAAAGGTATAATAATTTGTGTTTGATTATTTTATTAAACTAACTTAATAGGAAGAGAAAGTAGCAAGACTGGAGGAGAAAGAAACAGAAGGAGCACCTCAATCAGTAATTAATCAAGGTATAATAATACATAAATGTGATGGTTGTTGACCAGTATTATTAATTGATGAATAATTATTATATTTCAGATATACTATCAACTGAGACAAGTGTGACAATAATTAATAGACGATTAATAAAAGAAATAAAAACAAACAAACAATTAGAAGAAACACTAACAAGTAAGTATAATAAAACTTTATTTAATTATAATTGAAATAATGTAGAAATGAGAGTAAAGGAAATTCAACAACTTCTGTTTTTACCAAGAAATACTAGTTCAGGTTAGAATTATTTATTTGTATTATCATTATTATTATTTATTTAAAGCATCATACAGAATCAAAAGAGGAATGAGAATGGAAATAGAACAATTGCAATTATTATTAACAAATATAACTGGTACTGAATCATAATATATGTGTTAGTTTATTATAATTATACTATGATAGGTTTACTGGATCAGAATGAATCATTAATAGATATTAAGAGAGAAATAGCTGAACTACAAGAACAGATATCAGTAATGAGTGTACATATACTAAATAAAAGAGAAGAAAATGAAAAATATAGAAATATATTAAGAAGTATGTGTCATTATTTCATTAACTGATTGATATATTGTATCACTGGTATATAGTGAATAAACCAACAGCAGAATCTGTTTTTATTGCTCGTTATGACTATCATGCAATGGAGAGTGGTGACCTATCATTCAGTGACGGAGAGCAGCTGGAGATATATATGAAGGAGGATAGTTTTTGGTGGAAAGGAAGATCCTTGGTGTCTGGTGATGAGGGATACATTCCTAGTAGTTGTGTTTACTCAATGTTGGAGTCACTTCAATTGTTAGAGTTTATATTGTCAGTGGAAGAAGTGTCCCTTCCTATTCTGCAGGAGATAAGGAATGATTCATCTAGTAATGATGAGAAAGCTTCTCTTTTCTTGGGGACTATTAATGATGATCCTATTATGATACCTGCACTGAGACAAGACAAGGAACAACATGATAAAGGTAATATTTGTGATTATTGTGACAGTCAGTATTTATGAACATTTACATGTAATGTCATGTATTAGTTGATGTTTTAGTTAATGTGTATGTAAAAAATTGATTAAAGCCCTTACTGTGATTAAATTACCATTACTGGTTTCTTTTTGTGGTAAAATATTTTCATGAATTTCACAATTTTTGATTAGTCGTGAAAAATTTTCACCGTCAAATTCTGCTCTCCATGCATTGCCACTTGGTGCTGTTTGCAAGCAATTCGTGAAAATTACATGTACTTCCACAAATAAGGTGAAGCCACCTTATGGATGTGTGGGTGTGTATGTATATGTACATGTATATATATGTATATGTATGTATAAATGCATGTATGTATATTTATAGTATACTAAGTGGGTGCATCGCAGGCACTGCCTGTTCCATTACATTGCATACAGCACCAGAATTGAGTGTTGGTTGGTTGGCTTCACAATGGCTAGCAGCACTGGGTGAGAAGCTCTTTGTACTCTTTCAGACTTACAACACTCCTTTACCACCATTGTCGGCTTTTTGCTGTTTTTAGCGACCAGAGATGTTCTTATATTGATCATCAGGCAGCCAAGTCCATGTCACAGGGCAATGAAGCTTTTAAATATTTGTATTGGCTTTGTCTCAACCTTAAAGAGTCAAGAAAACTTGTCTAGGAGTGTATTTGGTGTATGCCTTTGACACGCCCACTATATTCCATAAATTAATTACAGCTAGCACAGTAAAGAGTGCTGTATGGCCAATAACAGCACAAGGGGTGGAGTCAAGACAGCCAATACAGCATGAGGCACGAAGTGTTGAGTGCTGTATTGGCTGCCTCACCTCCACCCCTCGTGCTGTTATTGGTCATACAGCACTCTTTACTGTGTTATAACTATTATGTATGAATCCTGTCCCTATATGTACATATATGTACATGTATTGTGTGTGTTTATTTGCTTATACTTTACTTCCAATTTTACTCTGTACATACTTAATACATTATAGCAAACACACACATTCACATAATACAGTCAGTCAGTGACAACTACTAGCTGTGTCTGTATTTGTTTATGGAAGTTGTGTGTTTGTATATACACATGATGTGAATATGTGTATTATTATGTACATACATGTATATAAGTATAATCCTCTGGTTTATATTAGGAGTCACTGGGAGTGTGGACTGGGGCAGTAACTTTGTATCCCTTTCCTCCCCATCTCCAGTTCAGTGTAATGAAGTGATTAGTAATATTAATAATAATCATAAGGAGATTACACTCAAGGACTCATCTACTAATAGTACAGTATCTCTACTATCATCAACTAAACTGCATACACTAAACCTGAGGAGTCTTGAGATATGGTGGACTCCATTAACTAATGATTGTATCCAGTACTTGTGTATACTACTAACTAATAATAAAACAATACAAGAACTAGTAATCAAGCACCACTCCATTAGTGATAGAGAAGTTACTAATATCTGTCAAGCACTTGAACACAACTCTACACTTACCACATTAGAACTTGATGATAATCCTCTCATCACTTCTACTAGTGGACAGGCTCTTTCTCATCTCCTTCTCAATAACTCATCACTAGTTGAATTGGATCTAAGGAGGACTTCATTGTCTACTGAGTCAATACTACTCATCCTCCAGTCACTAATGGATAATAAGAAGATAAGGGAACTCTGGCTAGACAAGCGATACGAAGAGACTTGTATTAATACTTATCCTAACTATCACCTCATACAAGACAGAGTAGTCTGGAGGTGGTACTAATCACTCTTCATGTGAACTTATTAATAATCTCTTGATACAACAATTATTACACCAAGTCAGTTAATCTTCACCAATAAGCAAGCAATCAGAATACACTACTTTACATGATAAAAGGTGGACCAGTGACACATTATATTATCATAAATCTAACACATGAACATCTCTTGATCTCTCATCAATCTCTCTCTCTCTCCTTCTCCAGTATATACTG
>NW_003548017.1:0-3773 GCF_000090795.2 Amphimedon queenslandica | reverse complement strand
CCCTTTTATGGAGGTGTTCTTAAATCGGAGGTTATCTCATGCTGATCAGACCAGAAAATCAGCCATTTTCTTGATGTGCGTTATTTAGAAAGTCCGTTGCGTGGGCCATGTCCGTCCATTGGAGGTTAATTTGTACACGTGTAGATGTGTGGGGACAGTAAATTTCGTCCGTTATACAGAATAGAGAGGTTCCGCTATACAGAGGTTCTTTTATACACTACCCAATGGCCTTATGGCCGGGACAAGAGCAACTGTATGTTATAGAGAGGTGTCCGCTAATTGGGGGTTCGTTTTAGAGAGGTTTGACTGTACCTATATGTACAATGTACATGTACGTGTATTACGCTGATACTTAACGATCACAAAATTCAGTAATTCACAATTTTACTAAATATAGTAAAATTCATGTCCAAGTACATTGTGTATGTACATGTACATTTAAACTACATGTACCTCGTCTGTTATTTTGCTGTCATTAGTAACTCTTTCATTCTCCTCCTCCTCCTCCTCCTCGTCACTAGTAGGAGCTGCTGGTACTGCAGTGTGTCTCATGTGGTGAAGATCCTTCTCTAACCTCTCCCTCATGAGGACACCATCTTGATCTGGGGAGAGGGAGGGAGAGAGGGAGAGAGAGAGGGAGGGAGGGACGAGAGTGAGAATGAGGAAGTGGTATGGTTATTTCCTCCATTAATTATTATAATTACTTTGTTTTATTAGTCTTGCTATGATACTATCCTTCCTTGCAATCTCCTTCCTCATTACATTATCCTAAATTAATTAATAAATCAATAAATAAAATAAATAAATAACAGCAACAAAAACAAAAAAAAATTATCGATAATTAAAATGACATTATCCATGACACCTGTCAGTAACTTTGATACAATTACATTAATTAATATGAGGAGTAATGTAATGGGTACTATACATGTTAATACCAGTGTTGTGATGGTTAGTATTGTGAATGAGATTAGGTTACTTACTGGTTTAGTGTTCTTTAGACTGGCATTTCTTTTAACAGTTGCTATTTGAACTAAAGGGAAGAGAAATTAAGATAATAATGTATACCCATACATATACATGTATTATAGTCGTCTACATGAGGGCCCTAAATATTGCAAATTTGCCTAAAAATCAACTTTGTGGATTTAATTTTCGCGAATTTATGCCGTCTGCCATCTTGTACTGTAATAATTTGATTTTTGTGAAGTAATTCTCACGAATCTTCAAAAAATTGTGAAATCCACACAAAATTTACAGCCCTAAAAAGCCTCAGGTATTACATTACCCATACGCACACACCTCCAGACAGGCTGGACTACATGTACATGTACACATTATTAGTACCTTCGTATTGAGAATTCTTCATCAAACTCCTCGTCCACAACATCAACGAGTACTTCTGCTGGTGTTTCGGCCACCTTAACAATAGAGGCTTTGATGGAAGCTATCCACTCAACTGTTCAAGATCAGGTGGAATTGATAGGGAATTCATAGGGAGGAGCTCCTATTCTGAATCCTAAAATGATCCCCCTCCTTAAGAACCTGCTAATTCTCTGTCCGGGAGAGAGCTAAAAAAAGGATCCCAGGTTGCCAGAGGTAGATAGCCCAGACTTGAGGGACCAAACAAGGAGCCTCATTGAGAATTGAAGCCATTCCCAAAGTAAGCAGGTTTGTGTAGAGCTCCCTGTCCCAGCCAGACTGGCCTGGAGAGTGCATGAGCTCAGTACATAAGTCCAGCCCATTACATAGTTGGCATGAGACTTTAGCTATGGAGGCTAGGAGGGAGGGAGAGAGCTTGATTATCGATTCCAGTTTCCCTTTCCTTGCAGTACTAGCCACTATTGACCTGTGGGCCTCTTGTAAGGATTCTAACTCCTGCTCAAACTGAGGGGGGAGAGGGAGGGGAGGGAGGGAGAGAGAGGAGGAGAGAAGTTCAAGAGAGTGAAAGAGAAAGAGTGAACAGAAAATGGTAAATGAAACACATATTTTCTATCAACACTCTAAATAGTGAGAGACATGGAGATAAAGGATTATATGTACATGTACATATGTATATTTACTTTTGATGTTCATTTCATAATTCAATGTTTATCAGCAAAGCTCTCGTTAAACTCCTAAATACAATAAAAACAATGAGATGTAATAATATTAATTGGTTCATTTGTTTAAATGGACATGACTCAAAAATTTTAGACAGAATGGGTTTCAACTATTTAATGTAAAAAAATTGGGAATGATTTTGCAGCCATTTTTTGGACAAAAAAGCATGGACAATAGTCCATAGTTTATTGTTACAGGGAGGGCTGCCAATAGGCTATGTGGGGTCCAGGACAAAAACTTTGATGGGGCCCCTACAGGTCATAGGCGGCTGCAGGCCTAGGCATTGGGGGTCATTGCCTAGGTTAAAAAATTAGACCGGAAGTAGGAACAATGCTATTTAACCCTTTTACCACACCCCTTTAATTAGAAATGCCTAGGCTGAGTTGAACTTCTGCAGCCGCCAAAGCTACAGGTACGGGTACAAGACATATCGTACATGTATTTCACAATTTGACTAAAATTCATGTACTAGTATACATGTACAGGTACATTTAAACTACCTCAGCTCTTATTTTGCTGTCATTAGTAACTCCATCATTTTCGTCATCAACTTTCTTTGTTCCCTGTATATGAAAAGTCCATCATGATCTGTCTGTTACTCTGTTCCAATGCCGCCATATTTAGGGTTAAAATAACAATTAGATCTAATGCCCCACCCAAAACCAGCCCCTCCCTTGTCATTCCTTTGCAAAGTTTGCATCCGGTTAGCTTGTTCTTTGATCAATGGCAACTAAAACCAGTTCTTGTTCCTCTTCTCTGAGTCTCTTCTCTTCTCCTTTGACTATTGGTAATGTTCATTAATTATCTATGTATCATTGAATATGATTTTAGATCAACTTATTGATGTACTTAATCTGTTAAAGAGATGTGGTTTCCCTCAGACAAGATGGCATGAGCTGGGACTGACACTAGGACTTCATAAGGACTTACTAGACGCTATTGAAAAGAATCATCCTGGTGATATATCAAGATGCTTGCTTGAATGCCTCTCCAAGTGGTTGCGTAGAGCTGATAATGTTGACAGTAAAGGAGGAGCTACCTTTGACTCACTGTCAGATGCTCTTAAATCTATGAATGAGAATGCTGCAGCTGACAAGTTAGATCAAGAGAGTAAGTTAATATCACTGATTGTATTAGTATTGACTGTGTGTGTATTCTATAGAAAGTAAAGCTAAGGCTATTGATATATTTAACACTCATCATCCACTCCTCTCTCAGTCTCTCTCTGATCCTGTCAGTGTAGCTATTATGCTTCAAAGAGAGGGTGTCATAACAGGACAAGTATTGGCTAGTGTAGCTTCAGCTAGTCCCTCTGTTCCTAATCAACGTGAAGTCCTGTTAGCTGCCATTATAGTAGCTATTGAAAGCAAGTATAGTTTACTACAAACATTTGCTAGTGTGTTGTGCAAGTTCACTGGTAATGTAAAACTAGGAACAGTTATACAAAGAGACTATGGTGAGCCTATTACATTTCACATAATACCTAAATGATGCTCATAATTTGTTTTTATAGACCAATCCTTCAATGATAATAAGAAGGTTATTAAAGTTGTTATTCCTGATGATGATATGAGCACTGATACATTAAGCACTGGAACAACTACACCATCACCTACTCCACCTAATACACCAACTGGTAGGTACATTGTAATAATGATATTAATATAAAA
>NW_003548015.1:8859-11713 GCF_000090795.2 Amphimedon queenslandica | reverse complement strand
TGGAATCCATTAATGCCATCATGCATCACTTGGGCCAATAAACTGCTAGAATCCAGTGACGAAGAGCAATAGGCTCTATAGACCTTAGCTCTCCTTCCATGTGTGCTACGTGGTATGTTAAACTTTCCACGTGGTATAATCCGTATAAGGTCCGTTAATAGTTTGTATTCCATGGTCCGGCAGTCCGAAATTTATACACAAGACGTGGTCCGAAACCAGTATACTGTATCCGTAAATTTACTCCGTATATTTGGTCCGGCAGTCCGGTCCGGTCCGAACTTTATACCCATCCCCTCCTCTGGTCGGTCGTTACTAAAATGCGGAACGTGCGGAACGCTACGAAGAATGCGGAACGAGTGATACGGAAAGTACACAGACGTAAACGGAGTCGACGCGTATAGTTCCGCAGGGTGTCTAGAATGCGGAACCATATAAACCATAGAATGCGGAACAGTATACGTTGGAAACTTGGCATCAAAAGCTAAAGGCGGTATGTAGCCTACAAGACAATAGGGAATAATAATTGGTATAGAGCTGATTAATAATCAAAATATTCTTATTAATTATTATACAAAATCAAAATGGTAACAATATTAAATCAAATTGGCATAGAACTTTAATAATCGAAAATTGACATGCTATCATGCAATTAAATTAAACCTAATTCGTCTTTATATAACATTGTAGCATCATCTTTAGAAATTTTTTTATCCATGGAAATGTATGTTATCATTGCCTATCAAAAAATGTCAACACTTCAAAAGTGATATTAGCAGGCTTACCTCTGGCCATAGCAAATGTACCGCAATTGCCTTTCTTAAATTACCATGAGGGCAATGTAGCGCTGTCAATTCCTCCAAATACATGAATATCTGCTGTGACTTCAGTTGAAGTGCGGATTTAGAAAAATAATAAGTAACTGAATGATAGTAAACTTACAATGACATCATCAGACAATGGCCATATAGTGTCAGGCATGTGCTTTGTCTTGTGTAGGATATTTGAATGATAAAAGCTACTACATCGAGGGCTTTTAATTATTTCAATGAAGATACCCTACATTTTACAAACATTCTTATTGCATCAAAGTCTAAAACCTAACCTCATTAGATTTCAAAGCTTGGAAATAGTTTATAACCAGTAAAGAGCCAATTCTGCATTTGGACTATAATCAAAAATCAATTTATTCACTTTTATTACCTAATAGGGGGGTGTGATACTTTAAAAAAATTAGTAGCTACATCGATGTAACTTTTCTCTCTAGACACAATAGAGAAATCATCATTATCTTCAGCTTCTTCTCCTGGGAAAGTTGGGGCAATGATTGCTAATTCACTGTAGTCTGTAAGTGAGATAACAGTAAAGTTGTAATGCATATCTCTTTCACCTTCTTCATCTGCACTTGTTAAATCTGAATTACACACATCATCATCAACATAACTTCCTGTTATGATTAATATATTACAACAATAATTATATGTAATAATATGTACTCACCATTTTCCTTAAATTCTTTCACATGAAAACTTTTAATCTACAATGTAAATACATGTGCATGCGTATTGATGTGCAACACAACATTGTATGGACCTTTTCCTCATTTAAAATAACTGCAAGTTCATTTGTCATTGTAATCCAATTTATGTTTGGAATCTTCCATTGGTACTGGCTTATAGTATCACTAAAATGGAATGATATTTAGCACTTTTCACTTGCAAACAAACCAATTTATTAATTCTTTTACTAGCCATGTTCTGAGATACATCGAGTCATTCTGTTGTAAAAAACAGAGTTTAAGCATTTATATGTACAGTTCAATTGCTTACATCAAATACTAAATCTTTACTGTGGATTATAGCCTCAGAATACTAAAAAATACATGTACTTGGTGGTAAGAAAAAATAAAAATTGCTGCAAGTTTTACCTTGCATACAAAGACACCACAGTCAACCATGTTACATTGTAGAGTTCGATTCTGTGACAGGAAAAATTGTGCATGCATTACATTCATAAACTAAAGACAAACTTCATTTGAGAACCTTTTCCACATACTAATATTTCTCTTCTTGCCATAACACGTCATATATGTTTCTTCAATGGCTTTACTGAAATAACACTAACTATAGTCATGCTCCAAGTATTATATAGTATACCATATATTATCTAATATTTGATTGTGTTCTTTATATTCCAATGGGTCAAGGCACTTGACAAGTCTTTTTCCAAGGTCAATTACCTTGAAGTAATTACAGTATATTGAAGCAATTGGTCACCGTTATACTTACTATAAGTATCCAATGTGATCCTTTCATATTGACTGGACATATCAATCTTCTTGTTTGTTGTAGCTCACACTGTTTGTGATGGCAGTTCATGCAATATGTACATTAATGGCTACAATTGTGTACCTTGATAAATTTGGCACCTTTTCCATCCAAAACAGCTTCGTAAAAAAAAGTTTGCAAACAATATGTTCTTGTCCTTGATATACATGTATTTAAGGATATCTCTTGACTATTATTCAGAACTGTCATATAAAAGTTGATAATCTAAAAAAATTGTGCTTCAAGTCATATGTACATGTACATTAAGCATGAAGATGACAGACCTTGTCATTTAACCATTTATTATCGTATATAATGTCTACATCCTTTTTAGACAGACCAATTTTTCCTTTATTGATGTCTAATTCTATAAAATTATCATTTTCTGAAGAAAAACAAAGTACACTGTACAATAACCATTTTGATGACATTCATGTGCTAACCGGATAAAGTGACATATTTGTGAAAGACATTTTTGAATTCCATGCACATATTTTGAAGAGTATTCTGCTTCCTAACTTTCATAGACA
>NW_003548015.1:4859-8849 GCF_000090795.2 Amphimedon queenslandica | reverse complement strand
CTTTCATAGACAAAATTTCATCCTCGTTATTTGTAGCAACTGATAGTGGTGGCTGTAGATCATCATTTTCTACCCTAAGAGATGGTTGAACCGGTGCCTTTAACTTAGTTGCTGGCAAATTTGGAGTTTGTGGACCTGTGTAAATACATAAACCATTTCAGGAAAAAGCTCTGACATTACCACTTAATTCAAGACAATTTCTTTCTTTACAACATTGCCTTCTTATACCTTGTCCTCCAAATTTTACCATATCAAGACAAAAGGCACATTTCCCACAATCAGGAGCTGTACAGCCTGCACACTTTTGACACCTTCTCCTTCTCTTTTCTAAAAAATACCAGTACCACACACAATGTAGTACACAGAATCAATTTTTTTTACTTTTCACATGTTCTTTTGTAGTTGATGAAGGGGACACTATAGCTTTCTTGTGATTATCTGGTGAGCATATAATAAAAGGTGACTACACATTCAATTTTTACCTTCCAGAATTGAAGATGACGTGAATACTGTACCATTAATCTTGAAATTATCTAAAATGCATAGCAAAAGTGAAAATTTTACATTAAATTAGTGCTACATGTACCTTTTGCCGGTTGTTTTAAGGATGAAATCGAAGTACATGTAGATGTTGTGGCTTTCTTGAGATTATCTAAGTGATGCATATACAATGGTTGATTATACCTAAGTATTAGAATTTAGTATACTTTCAGCAGTCGTCAATTGAGTGTCATGCAGTTCAGTTGTATGACAGTATGGTGTATGGTAAGAAAGTTCTTCAAACACAAATGGCAAGCCACAAGTGTTACAATGACCAGCCATGTTTTCATAACCAAAAACACCCCTATAAAAATACCAATTTAAAACTGTAATATTATCGTTAAGATTTAACCATTGAGCTATTTCTAGAGCGATCTCTTTCCGTAACAGCTTATCATCCGTAACCTAATGAGTAACATTAACTTATTCAGTACTATAATAGTGCTTAATTTACTGTAAAATCCAGAGATTGTTTCAGTGCATAGCACTTTGCATACTATATTAATGCACACATTTATTTCCACATTATGTTATTGTCATAAACTGACCTTACAAACAAACAAACCACAAGAAGTACCATTCCCCTGCTGCGCAATTTTCTATAATTAAAAGGTTAAAATGCTATCAACAATCAGTTACATGTATCTATACCTCGGGTAAATTTTCAGTCCAATGTGTCAAATCAACAGGCAAATTCCTTTTCTTGCATTCATTGGAAAGTGGCTTTCTACAGTATGTGTTCAGTTACCACATATTCTATTTCATCATAAAATACTTAATGTTTGTAGTGTGAAATTGCGTTCCTCTGAATTGAGGATTTGTTATAGAATCCAAAAGTGATATTTCTTTATTAGCAAAATCAACGACCTATTATATTAATGTTATGTAAGTGTCATCCATCAAATAGTTAAAAATATTGACCCATTCATTTTAATCAGTCTTAAGAAATTATGCTTAAATTTTTATGTTGCCGTAACAGCTAAATACAGTAGAATGGCAATGCATGTTAAATAATTTGATCAGGTTTTTGTGGTGCGCCATGGCATATGTACCGTATGGCGTGAAATTTTTGAGGGATGTAAATTTTACAAAATTGCCTAAAAATCTATTTTACTGATTTAATTTTCGTGAATTTATTCCGTCTGCCATGTTGTACCATAATAATATCATTTTTAAAAACATTTTTTGTGAATCTTAAAAAATTGCAAAACCCACAAAATTTACAACCCTCAAAAATTTTGCGCTACACGGTATACGTACATACATTCATTTGGTATAGCAACACATGTATGAAGCTCACTGCATGCACAACAATTTAAACAAGGGACATATTTCTAACACTAACCAACAAAACAAAGTGATTTCTTGTCTTCAAAAACAGTGGAAGAAAAAGTATTCCCTTTACAAACAGTTCATCCTACAATACAAAATAAAAGGTAGGCTCAAGTGCATGAGAGTGGCATAATACTGGGTTAACCACAAAAAGTAGGAATAAACTTAGCCTGTTTATACCGTGAGTAGCTGTAACTCCTTTGATACAGTACCAGTTTTCATGAACAAATCAAGAAAATGGGACGGAAGTGTTGCTAAAATTAAGTCCTACATAATACAGCATATATTATGACATTGTTATAAAATTAGAGATGCATGTACCTTAGTGGAGTATTTTACAACCAACAACTTCATGTAAAAATCTACAACCTACAGAAATGGATCCTGGCACTCATAATTAGTAATTTGACAAGTATACTTCAGCATGGATCCACTCTCTGTTGAGCATTTGATGCATATGTTCATGAGTCATTTGAAATGGTTCAAGATGATAAAGTACCCTTTTAGAAACCTATATCAAGGAAAATCATACTATGCTTAGACTGATACATTTGACATAATAATTATTAAGTATAAGACCCACAGTTTGATCTTCATTTATTAGCTCTTCCTTTTCTATAAAACCAAAATAAAAATTTTAGATTAATAGCTATAAATGTCAAAACCAACCTCTATCACTGTCACATTTCTTTCCTACAGACTCTACAAGAATGATTAAAATATATAAACATAAATTTATGTCACAAACCTACATGTACCTTCTTCATTATTATCAGTATCCCTTGTACGGGGTCGCTTTCTGCCTCCTTTTGTTTCTCTCTTCTTTCTCACATTCTTTCTGAGCTGTGACAGTATACGCTGAGATTCTTTCTCATCCTTAACATCCATGCCAAGATAAAGTTTGGCAGCAATAATGTGACAGCAAGAAGGTGAAACAGCTGGACAACTGCATTTGCTTTTTGGAAACAATGATACAATATGTACCGATGATCCACTTCCTAGAACATTGAAGACACGAAGCTTTGAATCATATGTAATACTGCCACTTGAAAGAATCAAACGGGCACGAGCTAGGCTTGAAAGCATGACATCATTGGTTAAAGGACCTGTCTGTTCACATGCATCTTTCTTTGTATCTACATATACATGCAGCTGTGAGGCTATCTCTTCAGAGTTACTGTTGCGAATTGAACAAACAATATCTTCAGGTGACTGTGTAGGTATATATGTAAATAACTCTGGGGCTTCTTGAAGAGATTTAAATACACTATTTAGTGAGTATTGACCAAGGCCAGAAAATCCCCTTTTAATTTCATTAACATAAAATGCCTGCAGTTGGTACATTGAAAGAACAATGCAATCTAAGGGTGCTTCCTTCCATTGAATTAAATCCTTATAAACTCTGTTGAGTGCTTCCGATTGGTTATTTGTTATTCCACTGTATGCATTAAACAATCCTTTCTCATCTAATTTCCATCTCGCAAGGAATTCAATATCTGCATCAATTTCAGACTTATAGTATTCCAAAAAAGTTTCATCCCACTTTGTTTCAAATTTTTGTAATTTGATTTCATAAGATTCCTTATCTTTTGACCGAAATAGAGAGTTACAATCTTCCAAATAAATGGAAATTTCAGTACCTGGTGCTCCATGACGACGTAACCACATTTTAATGTCTTGCTGAATGTGGTTCCAACAATAAAATAAGCAGGTATTTGGTATCTTAGACTGAACTGCCTTTACAATAGCTTTTTCTCTGTCAGTGACAAAAGAATGATCATATGTTTGTAATGATTTGACACGAGAGGCACATTCACTAATCATACAACAGTGGGTTTCAGCAAACTTCCTTTCGTGTATCATAAACATAGCTGGTATTACAGGACATTCAGAAAAAATTGTGTGTCTGAACAGCATTGAAGAGACATAAAAATCTCCCATCTGGAAGGTGGTATCATACGAAATAAGTTGGCGACCATGCTTTAAATTTATTACTTTATCAAACTCATCCAGTACTTCTTGTAGTCCAAAAATAACAACAAGATCAGGATAAGTGTTTATTCGCCACACAAATCCTGGAACATTGTATGCAATTTCATGGATATTGTATAAACTGTC
>NW_003548015.1:0-2151 GCF_000090795.2 Amphimedon queenslandica | reverse complement strand
TTGCTGGTGATAGAATCATCTGGTACAAGAATGACGAAAATGATCGTTACTTTTTGGTGGAGCCTGAGCAAGAAGTGGGAACAAGTTACTTTTACAAAAAAGAAGAAATGGTTAATGAAATTAATTTTACTGAGGTAGTTATTGTATCAAGTTTTTTTATTAGGTTGTGGTGAATTATTGTAAAGTACCCAAAGACTGTGTTGTGTGACTCAGTGCCACTTGTATCATAATACTTAGACTTATTTGTATGAATACCATATTGTATAAGTTTTATCTCTGTATTGGTGTATTATTTATTGCATGGTTTGTTCGTCATTTGTTTACTGGTCAACAATGTATCATCTCTGCCTGAACAGCATAGATCAGTATTGGTCTGAACTGCACCATGCAGTTCAGGCTTGGACTCCAAGAGCACACATAAATCTATGTATGTCTTGTGTGACATTGGCAAGACTAGGTTTTTACCTTATAGTCTACATATGCTATGTATTCATTATCTCTGCAGTATAGTATAATACCATCCATTATTATTCAAGAGCAAACATAATCATAACAAACTTATTCCTCAAGCTTAAGAGCACATGTGTATCTAACTGGCTATTAGATTTATATGCCTTGCCCACATCATTTATAGTTCTATTAATGTGTTACATTGTACAACCTGCTGCATGCATAAATTTTTAAAAATAATAGCAAAAATAAAATCTGTCTGCATCATCTAACAATTAATGCTATTAGTACACGAAATGATACAAAGGTTGCTTGATCCATTATTTGTCAAATTTAGTTGAAAGACTAGACTCAAGAACATCTGGTATCTTTTATCAGTGACTCATTTTCACTGTAAAGAGAAGAGAGAAAGAACAGTACATGTACATGATTAAGAATATTGGGATTGAAAAAGAGAGGGGAGGGGGAGACAGAGAGAAGGGAGGAAGTCAGGGAGGAGGAAGAGAAAGAGAGGGTATATGATTAAAGACTCACTCATCTTCAGCCTCATCACTCGTATCATCTTTGTTCTCATTCTTTATACCAACAATGGCTACAGTGTCCTCTTCTTGTACAGTCCTTACCCTACAAGCATTAGACCACGGACAACAACACCTATCAGAGAATAAAGGTTAAGAATTGTTTTTATTGAGATATTACATGTAGATCCTATAAATTTCAGTATGCATTTACACAGACATGCACATTTTTAATACACCACCCCAAAATCAGTCCAGCTACATGTACAAGTACTTGTAATGCTTCTATTTGTCTATTTTGTGTAAACACAATAATGTAAAGCTTCTTAAGGCGGATTTACAATATGACATTAGGCCAGCGTACCGTCAATTTTTAATCAAAAACGTGGGCGATTTGACCTTTTGATGCATGCTTTCGGCTGGAATAGAACCAGATTCTATTCCAGCGTCAACGTAACGTCAGGACTAGCGTAATATTGTAAATCCGCCTTTTCTGGTTCGTTGTCCCCTTCAAAAGCTAGTTTAGCATACTGCACATGCACATATGCATTAAAATGAATGGATAACAACCACGCATGCGTATTTAGATGGACAACAGACTTGAAAAGAGGTGTAAAGAAGTACAGTATAAGTGTAATCAACATTTAAACAAACAGGCTGTGTATACATGTACATGTACCTCAAGTAGTAGAATAGGTTAATCCTCTGTAGCCATGGCCTCAGAAACAATTCATCAATTCTCTCTAAACTCTCTCCTTTTGTTTCAGGAAGTGTTAGCAACACAAATAAAAATGAGGCAAAGAGAAACCCTGCCAGTATGTAGAATGTACCGGCCGTCTTTAGTACAGAACCGAGAAGTAATGGGGTTACCATAGCAACCACAAAGTTCCCAATCCAGTTACCAGAAGTAGTGACTGAAACAGCAACACCTGAAGAGAGAGAGGGAGGGGGGAGAGAGGGGGAGAGAGAGAGAAGACGTCAAGGAATACGTGCATTAAATCAAATCAATATCAGTATCAGCTAACCTCTAACAGAGAGAGGGAATACTTCACTAGTTACCACCCAAACAACTGGCCTATAAAAAGAAAGATCAATACATCATGTGCAGGAACAAAACCATGTCAGCAGACAATAAGCAGATACAAGTGAAGAGTATAACCCAGTCTAACTAAACTAAGCTCAA
>NW_003548014.1:10101-11731 GCF_000090795.2 Amphimedon queenslandica | reverse complement strand
TAATATTGAAGAAACTAATACTATTATAATACCTGGATTAGGATGCTCATTAGTTTGTACACCACCAGGTATAGAATATCTAATGACAATGGTCCCAAATCTCTCATAACCAGGTAAAGAAGACTGACTAAAATCATGCCCCATTGTGCCTGGTGGTTGATTCCCTTTCACTTGTTTGACTGCTACTCGACAGTTTGGACACAATGAGGAATGCTCTAAAGCTTTATTAATACATAATCTACAGAATACTTTACTACAACATTTCATAGTAACAGGATCTGTTGCAACTTCATTCAGACAAATGCAGCAACCTATTACAAAATAATTACAGTAGAAGTATTACTATATGATCGTTATACCTTTGCAATCAGTGTTTTTACTCAGAGAAAATCTTTCCTTTCCGTCATAAGGTGGAGGTGCAAGAGAGCCAGGTGGTGTTGAGAAATTGTCAACTTGTAAAGAAGACCTTGTTATTTCTGTATGACCTTTATTAACTGATAATACTTTAGGTGAACCAGTTCCAGTAGCTTCTAGAGCCTTGCTTCCTCCTCTTTTCTCTTTTTTTATCATTACTGTCTTCTCTTCCCATTTCTTTTCTGCCAGTCCAATGAGTCGATCACCAAGTAGCTTCTTTGCCTGATCAAATTGACGTGATGACATTGATACTATCCTAACCACTCGAGCTTTCTCATCACATGAGAAGTGACATTGACTATATTTAGCATCAAATTCTTCTAACAAATTAAATATATTTTTCATTTGAAAGGCAGTTGGTATTTCAAGACTGCCGGACTTCAACTGACGATTTTTAATGATTTCTTTATACGAATTTAGAAATTGTGTTATGCATTGCTCCCTCTCTTCCTCTGAAGATGCTAAAACGACTACTTTTCCTTCCTCAGGGAAGAACTTCATATTCTTAACGCAATCCTCACGAACTTTAGGCATAAGCAAAAGGACATCTTTACTAAGACCAGTAAAGGTCCTACCATCACCAGCACTACTGCCCCCAGTGGCTCCTCCTTTCTCTTCTTTCTTTTTTCCTGTCTTTTCTTCCCATTTATCTCCTTTCTCTCCTGCCAATCGACCACCTAGTAGCTTCTTTGCCTGATCAAATTGACGTGATGACATTGATACTATCCTAACCACTCGAGCTTTCTCATCACACGAGAAATGACATAGACTATATTTAGCATCACACTCTTCTAATAAATCAAACATATTTCCCATTTGAAAGGCAGGTGGTATTTCAAGACTGCCGGACTTCAACTGACGATTTTTAATGATTTCCTGATATGTATTTTGAAATTGTGTTATGCATTGCTCCCTCTCTTCCTCTGAAGATGCTAAAACGACTACTTTTCCTTTCTCAGGGAAGAATTGCATATTTTTAGAGCAATCCTCACGGACTTTAGGCATAAGCAAAAGGACATCTTTACTAAGACCAGTAAAGGCCCTACCATCACTAGCACTATCAGTCCTAGTGATTGCTGCTTCATTGCTGCCTCCCTAAAAATAAATTAGGCTGGATTAAAACAAAGCTAGATTAATTATTTTACTTACAGGTGTTGCCTTCTTACATTCTTCTACATATTTGGTTATAAATTTCTCTTTCTCAGCTGCTAACACA
>NW_003548014.1:1944-6780 GCF_000090795.2 Amphimedon queenslandica | reverse complement strand
TTAATGATTACATATAGAAAGACATCATGTGATAATCACATGCCATGCTTATATAAACAAAGTGAATAAACTACAGCAATAAAGAAACATTATTAATTCAAAGGAAAAGAAATAAATGAAATCACAACTTAACAGGAAACTATGAATATAATCAATAGCTACTAATTAACTAGTACCTCTAAGTGCTACTAAGTTACTTATTGTATTCCTTTAGCTTTAAGTTCTTCTTTTACTCTTGTCAGATAAGTAGGATCAGGATAACCAAATCTATATAAATAATAAAAAATACTGTATAACTATCATTATACAACTGAAACTCACGGTTGTCCTGATACTTTAGTTTTATGGTGTATATCATTCCAGACTACAGTGTTAGTGATACCACTCGTGTGTGATGTACCAACTGTAAATATCAATCGAGCATCAAATGCTTTTTGTAGCAGCTTTAACACTTCTTGTCCTTCAGGATTGTTAGGTAGATATGCTTCACGTGTTGTTCCATGATATGGCTGACCTACATGTATACACATAAATGTATCATCATTTTGAAGAAACTAATACTGTTAATACCTGAAGCAGGATGCTCATTAGTTTGCGTACCACTGGGTATTGTATATTTAATAACAATGGTGCCAGATCCCTCATAGCCAGGTAAAGATAAATGACTAAAAGAATGGCCCATTGTGCCTGGTGGCTGATTTCCTTTCACTTCTTTAACTGCTGCTCGACAGATTGGGCAAAATGAGGAATGCTCTAAAGCTTTATCAATACATACTCTGCAAAATACTTTACTACAACATTTTATAGTAACAGGATCTGTTACCACTTCATTCAGACAAATAGAGCAACCTACAAGTATTACAAAACAAACATAAGTATCATTATTATCGTACACAGTCATTATACCTTTTTCATTATCAGTTTTATTAATACTAGGAGTAGCTCCTTCTCCTCCTTTACTATGTGTAAGAGAATCAGGTGTTGCGTCAGGTGGTGTTGAATAGTGGCCATCATGTGAAACAGACCTTTTTATCCCTGTAGGTGCCGGATTCTGGGCTAATTCTGCTGGAGTCAATAATTTTTGCACGACTGCTCCTCCAGGTACTTGCTGTGGCCAATTATCACCTCCTCGTCCAACACCTCCCAAACCACCTTCTTCTCCTCTTCCAAAGCCTCCTCCTTGAGTACCTCCTGTTCCTGTTCCAATACCTCCTGCTCCAATTCCTACTACATTACCACCTGCTCCTCCATAGCCTCCAGTAGGACCAATACCTCCGGCTCCATTACCACCTGCTCCTCCTCCAGTACCTCCTGCTCCATTACCTCCTGTTGTGAGTGCTCCTTTTCCAATACCCAAGCCTCTTCCTCCTCCTCCTCCTCCTTGTACTCCATAGTTGAACAGTGCTGGTTTAAGCATTACACCCCCTCTACTAGTAGCAGTAGTTGGAATAAAAAAAGAACTTGTGGTAACTACTGCTGTATGAGGTGTTGTTGCAGGATGTCCAGTTGGTTGTGTTGTTATAGGTGACTGGTGAATGCCAGGAGGTGGGGTTGTTGTTGAACTGATACCTCTTCCAGCAGTAGGATGCCCTTCAGTTCCAAGAGCATGACTCCCAAAAGATGAGTGACCTCCACCAACAGCACTGCTATAAGATACCTGAGTAAGTTGCCCATGATGTCCTTGATAAGTTGGAGTGCCATATCCCTGATGATGACTGGTAGTGCTAACAGTATGATCTGTAGCAGTCTGAAATGAAGTTTCTTCTTCTTTACTGCTAAGTGCCTCAATACCAGTAGCTTTTATAGCCAGCAAATGTTGAGCGAATACGGAGTAGGTATCTTCATCTAATATAACAATACGAATATCGGTCAATACCTTGCTACTAGTATAATGGAACTTTGTTATTGCTTGAAATATAGCATCAGCAGCTAATGATCTATTAACTGCATATATGCCTGTACTTAATGCTGGGAATGATATTGATTTAGCATTCTTTTTCTGTGCTTCAATGAGAGAATTAGTGATAGCTTTGAATATGAGCTCTGAACATACTACTTCAGACTTCACTTCGTGTGCTATAGGACCAACTGCATGAATAACCCACTTGCACTTTAACTTTCCACCTCCACTTCTAGTAAGTGCAGTACCTCCAACTGGTACATCATTATAATTCCTCGTGTAATTATTAGATATCTTTTGCAGCTCACCATTAGTTGCTTTATTTAAAGCATTAGCAACTCCTCCTGCATGCTTTAGCTCCCTATTGGCAGCATTAACAATTATCTCAGCATCTTCTTCTACTAAATTGCCTCGTTTTACTGTAAGCTTACGATCTTTATTCAGTAATAACACTTCAGACGAACCAGTTTTGGTTGATATTTTAAATTTCATAGCTCCTTTCCCAGGCCCTTTGCCTTCTCCTCCTCCTCCTTTATTCTTTCCTGTCTTATCTTCCCATTTCTCTCCTGCCAGATGATCACCAAGTAGCTTCTTTGCCTGATCAAATTGACGTGATGACATTGATACTATCCTAACCACTCGAGCTTTCTCATCACATGAAAAGTGACATTGACTATATTTAGCATCAAACTCATCCAATAAACCAAACATATTTTCTATTTGGAAGGCAGGTGGTATTTCAAGACTGCCAGACTTCAACTGACGATTTTTAATGATTTCTTGATACGTATTTTGAAATTGTGTTATACATTGCTCCTGCTCTTCCTCTGAAAATGCTAAAACAACTACTTTTCCTTCCTCGGGGAAGAATTGCATATTCTTAGAGCAATCTTGACGAATTTTAGGCATAAGCAAAAGGACATCTTTACTAAGACCAGTAAAGGTCTTACCATCACCAGCACTACTGCCCCCAGTGGCTGCTGCTCCTTCATTGCTGCCTCCCTCATGAGGAACCTGCTCTGGTACAGGGTTGATTGTACTGTGTGCATGTATTGCTTGATTATGGTGTGCATGATGTGATGGTGGCAATGCAAGGATATTCTCAGTTAGAAGATTTGCTAGATACTGCCTAAACTTGTACATTTGACTGCAACTGCCACGAACTTTCACAATATTTCCTTTAGTCTTAAGTTGAATCGATAGTTTCTCTCCTTGTGATACCAAATACTGCATAATAGGCTCAGTACCACAATGTAATGTGAAGGCGGCAGTGGCCTCTTCTTGGAACTACAATGACAACAATAGTGGTTACTATTATAATTTATTACACTAACCATTGGAATCACGTTAGATGATGGGGGAATACCATCTTGTAGCTGAAGATTTCTAGGAATAGCTGCATGAAATAAAAACAGTGGAATAATCATGCGTGATAATAAAATTAATTATTTTTAATCAGTTTGCTCAAGGGTAGAGATTGGTTTGCTTAGTATTGCATAGAAAGCTAAACTGTGAATTGGATTTACCTTCAACATTACTCGCTTTCACAGCAAGCACTGCGTGTTTAGTTGCAGGAGAGGATGCGTTTCCACCTGATTGCGTAGGAACAACATGGACATCACTGATAGACAGAGGAGAAGAAAGTGGAAGAGAAACTGGTTGTGCTTCAAGGCATTTAGCAACATCATTGGATCCGCAATACAAAGGAATGTTATTAACCAATACACATACATTAACAGGGGTGCTTGCAGGGGGCAATTTAGAAGGAAGAGAAGAATAACTGTTTTCATCTAGGTTTTCAGCCATTGTTTGCTCTCTATCTTTCTTTACTAACGACAGGGGAATCCCCCAAATTAAAACGTCAGCATGACGTCATTTAGACTATTATTTTAATATTCTATTTAACGCGCAAGCGGGAACACTGACTGAAGTCTCTGAAGTAGCAGCAGAAGTACATCATTGAACAGGAGCTTAGCCTCAAGAATACATCATAAAAGAAAGAAAGAGGCGCCAAAATAAATCAGGACAATATCTAAAGCTGCAGCTGGGCTGTCAGCTGAAGAGAGAGTATGTATATAAAGCAGGTAAGTGAGTTATTATAAAGTTAATATGGTTTATTTTAGATATATATAATCTTTTTAGGTTATTATCCAAGGATTTAGAAGCTTTAAAGATCAAACAGAAGTAGAACCATTCAGTCCAAAGCATAATGTAATTGGTAAGGAGCAAGTAATAATTAAGGAATATATAATAATAATAATCACTATGTATGTCATCTATTTCCCCATCTCTCTCTCTTCCTCTCTCTCTCTAGTTGGTAGAAATGGATCAGGGAAAAGTAACTTCTTTTTTGGTTAGTATAGATGTCATGTATATTTGTATTCAAATATTAATTTTCCTTCCATACAGCAATACAGTTTGTATTAAGTGATGATTTCACTCATTTAAAACCTGATGACAGACAGCAGCTGCTACACGTAAGACACAGAGAGAGAAAGAGATTCATTATCTACTAATAATAGGAAGGTACTGGTCCACGCACTGTCACAGCTTACGTTGAAATTATATTTGATAACAGCGACCACCGAATACAAGTTAGTTCTTCTAATTAATGCTCATTTTATTCTAAATAATGCCCGGCAGATTGAGAGCGAAGAAGTGACACTGCGTCGTGTGATCGGAATGAAAAAGGACAATTATTATTTGGACGGGAAGCACGTCACGTGAGATGGAGGGTAAAGGAAGGTCTTTTTATTGTATTTCTCTCTTTGTGTAGTAAAAATGATGTCATGTGCCTATTGGAAGGAGCTGGTTTTTCACGCAGTAACCCGTATTATATCGTTAAACAAGGAAAAGTAATTATATTTATTTATTTATTTATTTTAATTTTTAAATAAATAGTTTGCTATTGTTTATTATATCATTGTTTTTATTGG
>NW_003548014.1:0-1211 GCF_000090795.2 Amphimedon queenslandica | reverse complement strand
ACACACATACACAAATAGAATCGATCATTACAATCATGATTCCATCCACCAGAACCTTGAGAGAGCAATGAGAGATAAGAACAGTACATTGACCACTCTTAACAAAGAGAAGCTCCAGCTGCATGATGAGAATGAGGAACTGATTGCACGTAAGGCTCAACTGGAGTTCTCTCTCTCTGACTTACAGCAGATAGCGACTGATGAAAAGAATAACAGAGTAAGAGAATATACTAATAATGCACTGATAGTATAACGGCAATATGATAAATATACTGATAGTATAACAACAATATACTAATAATATACTAATGATTTAGGATAAATATGTCAGGGAGTTGGAACGGCTTGAGTCTGATATCAAATCAAAGGAGTCAGAGCTGAACTCAATACTCCCTCAGTACCAACACCACAAAGGACAGGAGGAGAGGCTTAACGCTAGACTGAAGGCTTGTGAGCAGCACAGGTCTGAACTGTTTGCTAAAGAAGGAAGAGTCCAAGAGTTTTCAACGACCGAGGAGAGAGATAGGTTCATTAATAAGGAGATAACGTCACTCCAGCAGTCGGCAGCTAATAAGGAAAAACAAGTATTTGTTACTTGTATTGATAATTATTAAGACTCTGTCTTTCTCTTTGTTTCTGTAGATTCAGGAGATCAAACAGGGAGTGTCTCAATTAAAGACTAAAGTTGAACAGCAGACAAGAGATATACAAGTAATAGACCAACCATACACACACACACTCACACAGCTAGTGCATGTACATGTACACTATGAACTTGCTGTTGCTATTATTATAAGATGGATTTGTATGAATAGGAGAAGACTAGCAGTCTTGAAGAGACTAAAGAATCATTAGACAGAGTGAACAGAGACTGTTCTCGATTGAAAGTGCAGAGAGAAGACATTTCTAACCAGAGACAGTTAGTTATTGACAATAGATTGTATGTACCTTTATGCTTCTTTTTCCTCTCTCTAGGGAGTTATGGAGGAAACAGAATGTCGTCAGTACATCATTGATGAATACAAGAGAGGAGTTAGTTAAACACGAGAGACATCAAAGAGTTCTAATGGGAAAAGTACATCAGTTCATTAACACTGCACTACATTATGAAATGTGCTTTTCTTTAGGCTGTGGGTCAAGGTCTTGATGCAATCAAACGCATCACAGAAGAGCATCACTTAAGTGGAGTCTATGGACCACTCATTGACCAC
>NW_003548013.1:9286-11736 GCF_000090795.2 Amphimedon queenslandica | reverse complement strand
AACATTAAAGCATTCACTCCATCGCCTGCTTGGACATTAGGATCAACTGTGTTCCTTCATCAGCAGTTCCACTATTTGAGAGTGACCACTGTGACAAGCCAACATAAAAGCATTCATTTCATCATTCCTTTGAACATTAGGATCAACTTTCTCTTTCAGCAACAGTTCAACTATTTGAATGTGACCAAATTGACAAGCCAACATAAAAGCATTCCCACCATTATTTCTTTGAACTTTAGGATCAACTTGTTTCTTCAGCAACAGTTTAACTACTTGGGTGTGACCATTTTGACAAGCCAACATAAAAGCATTCCATCCATCTTCTCGTTGATATTTATAATCAACTCCTTTACTAATTAATAGCTCAACAACCTCATCATTACCATTGCCACTGGCAATCATTACAGCATTTGATCCATTTGATTTCTTCAGGTGAGGATTAGCATTAGCTTGTAGTAACATGTGAATGATTGAAATGTGATTATGTTCACTTGCTATCATTAGTGCAGTCCATCCTTTATTATCCTGAATGTTAACATTAGCTTCAGCAGACAGTAAACTGTGTACAATGTCCTCATGTCCTTTTTCACAAGCTATCATTAGTGCTGTCTTGCCTTCTTCATTAGTATGATCAATATTAACAGTTTCTAGTTGTAGAAGAAACTCTACTGCTTCATTATTACCAGCTGTGACTGCCTCGAGGAGAACTAGTTCAAAGGTGAATTTCATATTCTCATTTTCTTGAAGGACAGGATGATCATTAATGTATAAACTAAATATACCAATGAGACGCATAAACTGTAACTTTCCTCCAGTATATTCTATTAGACTATCAGCTGTAATGTCAAGAATATATAACTTGATGACAATACATTTATTTCTTATTATAATATGTTTAATAATTGACTGCTTGTATTCTGGCTCTCTGTGTTTTTGAGGCAGTAGCTTTTCAATCAGTTCATATAATCCATCAATACTTATGTCATCCCAGCAAGTTTGAAGGTGTATGTTAATGCAAGGTAAATTATCCATGTTTCTATCAAAATGCTTATAGTGTTCCTGCAGTAACTTTTCGAGGTCAGAAACTGTGTTTGATTTGCACAGTCTCTTACTCATTAGTGTATGGCTGTGTAGTTCATCAACTAGTTTACAAGTTACTCCATCATCAGTGAATGTTGCATCTTGTAGGAACTCATTACTCATGTCCAGTAACAGTTTACAATCAATAAAGTCATAATATGGTTGTATCTTTCTAAAAATATCATCAAGACTGTTAACTACTGAACCTTCTTCCCACTTCATGTGTACTGTAAGCCACTCAGATACATCAGTAGCTAATTGACTATTGTGCTTATTCTTTTCTCGAAATATTAATTTGAAATTTTTAGCTAATTTTGAGAACCACCGACGTAAGACATCTAAAGATGTGTACACTTTTTCTTCAATTTCTTCATTTTCAAAAGGTTTAATGTTAATGTCATGATGAATACCACCTAAAATATCAAAAAAAATTATATTTTTTACTTTCATTAGGGACAAAACTGAATCATACACTATATGCATGCTATTGGTAAATACCTGCTGAGACATTTGAAAACTGTTGTGGTGGTGATGCTGTAATGAGATCATTACTGACTGGTAAAAAGCCTATTTATTGCAAATTATTATAATTCAACAATGATCATTTACTTACAAGTTAATGCTGTATTAGAAACTGGTGAAAGTGATCGTGTAGATGATATCATTGATAATGCTGCTGGTACTAATGATTCCATATCAAAAAGTTCTCTCCATTCACTATCTAATGATCTAGCAACAACATCAGTTGGTCCTCCTTGAGATATACACTCCAGAAACACTTGACAATGTGCCTTTAATTCTGATACATCTTTTAATAATGAAAGCTTTGCTTCAAATTCATCTATCATTTTATTGTAGTTCAGTAATTGAGAATCTCTTACTGTCTTTGTGATAATTTTTTTAGCATACAAATGTGACATTATGCTACTCAGGCTGCCTTTGGTTGCTTCTTCTAATGTAGCATAGTGTGAACGAAGGATCTCTTTTACCTTTTTACAAGCTAGAAAGAGAGTCATCAATTATTTTTTAAATAAAAATACTAACCTTCTTCAACAGTAGGTCCAGGATTGAGTTCAACATCTCCTGATAAGAGGAGGAGGAGACGAGACAATAAAAAGAATATGTTAATATCTCCAGGTAATACTACTGACTGGAGGGTATCAGTAACAATATCACCAGTAATACATTGTACTTGATAACAGTAACAATGACCTAATGATACATACAGTGTATAATGTACATATGAAGTATAGCTATTGATTTACCTGGTGGAGGAATTGAATTGTGCTTCAATAAAAGGAAGCAAAAATAAATGACAATAAAACCAATAATAAACAGAACTGCTGGCAGTGTACATCTCTTCTCTTCTT
>NW_003548013.1:5729-6755 GCF_000090795.2 Amphimedon queenslandica | reverse complement strand
TCGAAGTTGGAATCAGCTCAAACTTTCTACACAGCATAAGGACATCAATATGTATCAGAAAATGTAATAAAAATTTGGGGTGATTTCGGAGTCATTTTTCGGAAAAACCATAGGCTATAGCCTTGGGTATTTTCAGATTTTGGCCGTTTTTTAAAAATGGCTGTGTCTTGAAAAATCAAAGTCGCAATTAGCCCAAACTTTCTATGCAACATAAGGACATCAATATGTATCAGAAAATGTAATAAAAATTCAGGGTGATTTCGGAGCCATTTTTCGGAAAAAACCATGGGCTATAGCCTTGGGTACTTTTCAGATTTTGGCCGTTTTTTTCAAAAGGGCTGTATCTTGAAAAATCAAAGTCAGAATTACCTCAAACTTTCTACACAGCATAAGTACATCAATATGTATTAGAAAATGTAATAAAAATTTGGGGTGATTTTAGAGCCATTTTTCAGAAAAAACCATGGGCTATAGCCTTGGGTAATTTTCAAAAATCGGCCATTTTAAAAACCAGTCATAACTTGAAAAATCGACATCAAATTCAGCTCAAACTTTCTACATAGTATAAGGACATCAATATGTATCAGAAAATGTAATAGAAATTTGGTGTGATTTCGGAGCCATTTCCAAAAAAACCATGGGCTATAGCCTTGAGTACTTTTCAGATTTTGGCCATTTAAAAAAATGGCCGTAACTTGAAAAATTAAAGTTGGAATCAGCTCAAACTTTCTACACAGCATAAGGACATCAATATGTATCAGAAAATGTAATAAAGACAATACATGTATTTCCTCTTACCCTCCATACATATTCCGTGTCCATTACAATCAGTCAGTGAACAGTTAACAGATCCACAAGTATCTCCAGTCCATGGTGACTCACATGAACACGCCCCCATGTCACATGACCCGTGGTTATTACAATCAGGTTCAAGACACTGTACATCATGGACACATATCACTGTTGATACCTTCCCTGGCACACCTGTACTGTGATTCATGATCACTGTAACAGGAATAAAACCAG
>NW_003548013.1:0-5704 GCF_000090795.2 Amphimedon queenslandica | reverse complement strand
CAGGCTAGGTATTAGTACAAAAATATCAAACAAAATTTAAGATTTACATGTACATGTACATGTACATGTATAATACATTTCACTTATTATAAAATACATGTACTAAATGTAATCTCAATATTAGTACATGTACTACAGCAAAGATGTATACATAAATGTAAATGTACAGTAATGAATGGGAACATTATCAATTACATGTACATGTACAATGGTGACTACATGTACTATACCATATAGTGGGTACATATTCCGTCAGAGTTTAATTTCGCTCTTTTCGTTCTCATTCCTTGTGGAACGAATATTTTCCAAACAAAAAAGGTGTTTCCTCAATGCCATGTGTACAAAATGGCTGCTCAGAACGAAAATAAAACAAACAAAAATTTCTAATCCTGCTTAGAACGAACATTTTTCCAGACAAAATATACCCGCTATACAGTATTCTATGTCGTCTAGTGTTAACACAGTATAGTGGGTTTTTTTCGATAATGACAAATGTAAAATTTCGTGGATTTTTTAAGATTCACAAAATTAAATTCCTTGAGAATCAATTAAATACAGTAAAAGATGGAAGAATAGTAACAAAAATTCGTGAAAATTATTTCTGTAAACCTCTGGATATAGGTCATTTGCGAAAATTATTATCCTCGAAAAAACCCACTATACAGTAATAATTATTAATTACATGTATGTACATAATTATTAATTATGTACCCTACCAGTGATCAGAAGGATAGTTCAGTAATATCCCGTCCTGTACTAGGGTATTGGAACCACCCCCGTCTAGATTAATAGCATTGACCACACCTCTTTTAATTAATACATCAGCAAACTCGTAAAGATTCGCACTAAAAATGTAAATAAATAAATAAATAAAATAATTAATATTTTCTCAATAATAAATTGTACTATTGGCCACTAGTTGGTCCAATTACTATTAACACTAAATGCACTGCCAATGGATACACTAATATAATCAATAGTTCACTACAAGTTCTATTGGTAATACCAAATGCACTCTAGGCAATACAGTATTAACACAGTATTAATGTATTTATGATCAATGATCAGTGCTTAGCTAATCCAGTTATAATGCAATCCTAACACAAAATTAACACAGTTTTAAGTAAGCCCTTTAGTATAGTGTAAATGTACATCTACATACAAAATCTTAACACAATCTTAACACAGTACTTATACACATACAAGTACAATATTAACACAGTCTTAACACGGTATTAACTCACCCTCTAACATGAGTCTGTCCCTCAACACGTGCTAGTACGACTCTTCCTTTATCATCGTGACCAATAGCTGATCTTGCTGATATCACATTAACAAAAGTATCCATTGGTCCTGTGTCTTCATGATCTGAACACTCCATTATCTTGCTTTCGTTAACATAATTAGTGCCATTTCTTACTAGCCATATAACACCTGCAACAATAAATAAATAATAATAATAATAATAATAAATAAATAAATAAATAAATAAATAATAATCATAATGATATTAAATAATAAAGAATATAATGATAATGATAATAATAAATGATAAATATTGATATTAGTAATATGGATACTGATACTTAAATAATCAACAATTACAATATTAATAATTAATAAGATAAGACAAGATAAAGTTTATCCTCTTTCATGTTGTCCTCTCTTAATCACTCAACGTCTCTCTCTCCCTCCCTCTCTCTCTCTCTCTCCCTCCCTCTCTCTCTCTCTCTCCCTCCCTCACCTGTAACCAGTTGTCTAAACGGGTTAGTCTGGTTATGCAGCTCCTCCTCCGGTATATACCCGACTACAATACTCCCGTCCTCCTTTATACCAAAATTAGCATTTTGAACTCCGTTAGCCGATTTAACCAGTCGACCATCAGACACTATATTACCCAGACAGTTACCGTTAGACACGGTAAAATACCCGCCATTTGCCGCCAAACGGCAGCCATGTTCATAATTAGCAGCCGTATCAAGGACGGTTGCTTTGGTAGTATAATACGAGTTCTGATGACAAGTTCCTTTTCTTGAAGGCTCCAAAACTGATAGCGTATAATAAGGATCTTCAATAAAAGTAATAGTACCGACTGCATAGCGTTTTCGTAATGGAGTTCTAGCCACAACGTCTGCATATTTATGCATTTTAAATTTAAGTTTTCCGTCACCACTCGGAGGAGTCGTTAAAACCTTGAAAGTCTCTACTGTTCGATTTTCCCATCTCGTGTGCTGACAGGAGCTTATTTCGCGTGTTGTTCTAGTACCACCATGTCTCCCCTCCGGGTAGGGGGTCAGTATATCCCCGGGAAATGGGTCGAATTGATTGTTAGAATGATCCAGCGAGTTAGCGACGGTTAGGGAAAGGATTGCTAAAGGTAGGAGCGAGTATTGAAGAGGCCAGCGCCTTCTTCTCCTCGAGTAAGGAAGAATATGGCGTAGGAGAGAGGCTGACATTGCTCTCTCTTCTTCTTTAGGAAGAGCAAAATGCCAACTCTCTGTGACAATGCAAAAGAGCAAATCTTGCAGTGTAGGTGTGGTATGGGCGGGTCTAACAACTTGACCACGCCTTAATTAATTGCTGGTTTAGCATTATAATAAATTTGTGCAAAAAAACTTTGCTTTTAAAATAAATAAATAAATAATAGTACATTTATAAATACTGTGAAAATAATATAAGCTACTAATTTCTGAAACTTCTATGCTAAGTTACTAATATAGTACTGCTGCTATATTGAAGATTATTAATACACTAGACTACTACTATAGTGAGCCTATTCTAATGCTTTATCTTCAGTTAATTTCAGCTCATAGCCATTTTTGTTTATCACACTTCTTACCGGCCCATCCCTGGAGAGAGGGAGGGAGGGAGAGAAAGGGAAAGAGAGAGAGAGGGAGGGAGGGAGGAAGAGAGAAAGAAAGAGAGAGAGGATAATAACAATAGACAAGAGAGAGAGATTAACAATGAAGGTAATTCATAATAATAGTCACTGAAACTTGGCAGCGAAAATAATGATAGTACCAAAGAATATCATCATTACTACACATTACAATTCACTGGTACTATTACTTAATATTACTATTACAATTATATGCTACTACAATACATGTACTACATAATATTGACATGTAAATCTGCAATTATTATTATTATCATTGTTGTTGTTGTTGTTATTATTATTTTTTTTTCCTACCTCATCACAAGTGCAGAATCCATCAATACGAGAGCAGGTACCATGAACACAAGAACACCTAAACACATTATACACATACACCAGTAGAGCATGATCAGAATAATAATAGCATGACATATGTACATTATAATGACAGTATTTATACATATGAAATGTAAACAATATCTTCAATAATATTTATACTTACTTCTGAGCACAGTTAACACCATAATGTTTACCATCACAGACTATAATAAAATTAATATTATAATTTAATTCATTTTATTTTGTTGTACTTTTGTTGCACTTTTCTCCAGCAAAGCCTGGATAGCACACACATTGGCCAGTGACGTGATGACAGAAACTTTTATTGAGGACACAATAATTACAAACTGACTTGCAACCTAAACCATATCTGTTACGTGAGCAAGCTAAGAGAGAGAGAGAGGAGAAGTGCCATGAAATTTTAGTAAAATATGTCTTTTACGTTGTTCACAAAGTTTTCCGTACCAACCTGCTTCACAGGTACATTTACCTACAGAAAAAAAAGAGAGAGAGAGACAAAAAAGAGAGAAATCACTCTATCACAGTATAACACTTAACTTTCAAGGCATACGTGTACATGTAAAACTTAAAATTTTCCAATTTTTGTGGATTTTTACAAAAGCTTTGCTCCATTAAATAAAGTTTTATATTGCAGTATCTGCTACTTTCTTACCATTAGTACACACTCCATGTCCAGTGCAATCAGTTTTAGTACAGTTTATAAATTCACACTTCTTCCCATACCATGGATCATTACAATTACAGTCACCATGAGAACACTCCTCAACATCATGAACACACAGTACAGTGGAGACATTCCTTGGGCATTGGAACAATGGATCAACACCATCAATATGACTAAAATAATAATAAAATTATAATAATATCAAAATCAAGAATTAAAGCAGATTACTACATTACAAGATGAATTATTGAGGCATTAATACTTGGCAGTTACTAGTATAAAACCTTCCATTTGTTTTAATCTCATAATACATAATTGGTCAATATAAAATTAACTAATATTAATACGTAACCTCCCATAAATGCAACATCTTTTACAGCATATTATTTTATTAATAGGTTAATAACTACCAGTAGTCCCCAGGGTAATTGAGTATAGTGTCCCCTTCCATTAGTAGACTGGACCCACCTCCATCAAGATTAACAGCATTAACAACACCTCTCTTGATTAGCATGTCAGCAAACTGGAACAGATTGACTCTAAAATAAAAAATACAATAAAATAAAAATAATAAATAAAAGTATATACATTATACAACATATAAAGAACTATTTAGTGAACATTATAAATGCATTAAAAGTAAGCGTCTATTTGGCTTTGAATAAAGTGTAATATCCTTCAATAGTACACACACAATAATAATGGACAATAGTCCAATTGTATTGTAGTGATAGTTTCAGTGAATTTAATAAAGACACTGTAGGATCATATCAGCTTCCAAATGAAGCAATAGACATGAAGTGACATAATAACAAATAAAATGTAAAGTAATTGTACAATAAAACATAAGGGCATCAATGTATCCAAAAATGTAATAAAAATTTGGGATGATTTCGGAGCCATTTTTTGAAAAAACCATGGGCTATAGTACAGGGATTTTTTCAGAAATTGGCCGATTTCGTAACTTCAAAAATTTAAGTCAGAATCAACTCAAACTTGCTACACAGCATAAGTACATCAATATGTATCAGAAAATGTAATAAAAATTTGGGGTGATTCCGGAGCCATTTTTTGGAAAAAACCATGGGCTATATAGTACAGGGATTTTTTCAGAAATTGGCTGATTTCTTAAAATGGCCGTAACTTCAAAAATTTAAGTCGGAATCATTTCAAACTTTCTACACAGCATAAAGGTATCAATATGTATCAGAAAATGTAAAAAAAATTTGGGGTAATTTTGGAGCCATTTTTTGGGAAAAACCATGGGCTATATAGTACAGGGATTTTTTCAGAAATTGGCTGATTTCTTAAAATGGCCGTAACTTCAAAAATTTAAGTCGGAATCATTTCAAACTTTCTACACAGCATAAAGGTATCAATATGTATCAGAAAATGTAAAAAAAATTTGGGGTAATTTTGGAGCCATTTTTTGGGAAAAACCATGGGCTATATAGTACAGGGATTTTTTCAGAAATTGGCTGATTTCTTAAAATGGCCGTAACTTCAAAAATTTAAGTCGGAATCATTTCAAACTTTCTACACAGCATAAGGACAGCAATATGTATCAAAAAATGCAATAAAAATTTGGGTGATTTTAGAGTTATTTTTTGGAAAAACCATGGGCTATAGTACAGGGATTTTTTCAGAAATTGGCTGATTTAAAAAAATGGCCATAACTTGAAAAATTGAAGTCAGAATCATTTCAAACTATCTACCCATCATAAGTACATCAGTACATTATTATTATCCTCTTACCCTCTCACTAGTGACTTCCCTTCAACACGAGCCAGTACTACTCTCCT
>NW_003548012.1:10457-11739 GCF_000090795.2 Amphimedon queenslandica | reverse complement strand
GTGAGAAGGCAGAATTGGCATTTCAGAAGCTAAAAACAGCATTAACTACAGCACCATTAATGAAGAATCCGAACTTCAACCAACCATTTATATTGCAAACTGATGCTTCAGGAGTAGGAGTTGGTGCAATTCTTAGTCAAGGAGAGGAGAATTTAGATGAGGGACCAGTTGCTTATTTTAGTAAAAAGCTACTCCCGAGAGAACAAGCATACTCGACAGTCGAAAAAGAGTGCTTAGCTATTATTCTAGCCATCAAGCATTTCAGTGCATATCTCATAGGGAGATCTTTTATTATTCAAACGGATCATAGAGCTCTTCAATGGCTACACAAGTTTAAAGAGAAGAATGCAAGATTGACTAGATGGAGTTTGATTCTGCAACCATATAATTTCACTATACAACATCGGAAAGGGGTAGCAAATGCAAATGCAGATGCACTTTCTAGATTGGAGAGGAAGAGCACTTCGTGCCAGAGGGGAAGGGAGGAAATGTAAGAAGTTGTTTCTAAATGGATCCGGAACTCTCTGTGTACTATTGTAATTATATATTATGTGTTTATTCAAGTATATTCTAGAACAATCATGTAAAGTATTCTTGTATGTTATAGAACCTTCTGGACATTTATAAGATCTATATAAGTGTGTTGTGTGTTAGTTGTGAGTTAGTTTTTTGTTTTGAGCTCAGTTGAGTTTCGTGTTGATTAAGAATAAAGTTTGGTTAACAGATAGTTAGAAGCGTCTGTTACAGTATACATGTACATGTATACCTGACCCATGTCCAAGGGCAGCAGGCTATCATCATAACAGCATGCTGTACATGTACATGTATGCATATACTGCAGTAGTTACCTTTTTAGGATTCTGGTAGTTTACATTAGCTCCTTGAGACAATGCAGACTGGACACCAGTAGAATCACCTCTTGCAGCAGCTTCATATAACTCCTTAATCTACAATGAATCATACAGTAAGTTAAATACTATACAGTCAGAAATATTGATGGGAGTTATTATTATTTGGAAATTTGCTAAAAAATTATAATTGACAAAATCTATATTGGCAAACATTCTTAGTGACCACATGTGGTCAGGATTAACTAAAATGGCAGATTTTATATTGGCCTTATCACACCTTCCCTGCCAATATTTGCCGCTGTATGGTACACTCATTAAGTGGAGCTATTCAATTTTCACATCATCATTACTGCTACTAAGCTCTTATTGACATAGGCCATTTGATATCTCACTCACTTACTCCATCTACATAAACATCATAATACAGTATA
>NW_003548012.1:4050-8257 GCF_000090795.2 Amphimedon queenslandica | reverse complement strand
TAACAAGGATAGGTTAGTTTGTAATGTTGCAATTGCAAAAAAATTTAAATAATAACATTTTAAAAGAGTATGGCATTACAAATTGCAGTTTAAACATAATACAGTATGGCGAGAAATTTTGAAGGGAATTAAATTTGGAAAATTCGGCATTTTGATAGCCATTCACCAAAATAAAAATCCGCCACTTTGGGCCATTATGCACATGCTCAAAGGCATGTAGCCACAAATTGGCCATATTAAAATTTGCCAACCACCAAAATTAAGCAATTCACCAAATTCCAAAATTTGCCGCTGAACGGAATTTAAAGGTATAGTCTTGTGAAGTCAGACCCTTCCCTTTTGACACTGGGACACAGTTTCAGTGTGTCAAAAAGTATAGGAGTCTATACCTTCATGAGAATATTTCAAAAGATAAGGGCTAGAATACTGAGGAAGGAATGATATGAATTTTGAAAATGGAATTACCCACACAGAGAAAGTTCTCAGTCAAATCTCAACAAGAATACTGTATACCAGTTTATTTACACAATATAAAATTTTTGCGAATCTTGCATTTCTAAAATTTTATGAATACGTGTAGCTTGCAGACTGCACCATGTGACAATCGAAATGTAGAATTTTTCGGTGGAAAAATTTCGCAACTGAGCATGAAACGGCAAAATTTGCAAAAAAAATTGGTATATATGGTGTATAACTACATGTACAATGTACATGCACAGTACATGAATACAGTACATGTACATGCACATATAATATAAACTACTAACTTCACACATGCAAATAAACTGTATATGTACATGTACCTAAAAATCATAAGGTATAATGGGATAAAAAGTCTCTTTGCCAAATTATTTTTTTTAATTGGCAAAATTATCCTACTGTGGAAAATACCCATTCTACATGTACATTTGTAGCATGGTGTGTGGGCGGATCAAAGGCGCCTCCACTGCTACAACTTCAATAATGGGTATGGTAGGAAAATGTAGCACTACTGGGAATATGTAGTACTGCACAGTATAAGATGTATGGGCTTTCTTATTAACCACAAGCTTTGATAGAGGCAAATCACAGCCACAGCTACATGTAGCTGTAGAAAAAGTCCTGTAAACTTGGTCATAATTAGGCGACCTAAAATCCTTGATATACAAGAGCTGTTCTCCTTATTTTACCATATACAGATAGAACCAACTCTCCTCCTTGCTATTATTAAAAATGAGCTTCGTCTGTGCTTCTGTTTAGGAAATACACATCTATTTGCACACCCACCATCTTCACTTTTTAGCCACAAAGCAACTTTGATTTTGTGCAAATCATTCACAGGGGTGCTGGGCCTTTGCCAAAGGGTCTGGTACTGTACTTACCTTTGCTTAATACATTGTGAGACTCCTCAGTTGCTGGGTCTTATTTTATTCAGGTAAATTTCCCCTCAAAGTTGCTATGTTTTTCAGAAATTGCCTAATTATCAGCTTATCAGCTACACGTGGTTCAAATTTCGAATGATTTTAATTATATTCATAAGCCATTGGCAATGAATATCATTTTATCAGTGACGTATCAGGAAGTGAAGCCATAGAGGACCCGTTCACAATTGTGTAGGGCCTTCATGTAGACTGATCTTCTGATAATGATTGCCTGCATAAAGACTAGTTGACTCCAGCAGCTATTGTACTGCTTATCAGAATAAACAAAGCCCGTTTAAGAGTGCAATACAGGCCAACTACACAGCTGTAAAATTATAAGACATCATCAGTGATGTATACCTACATTTTTCAAATTCCAAGCGGCTGGTGTCAAACTGGTGTCAAACTCAGTTGGGAATTTTGTAATGACATCACAAAATATATGTACATGTCAACATAACAGCATGCTGTACATGTACATGTATGCATATACTGCAGTAGTTACCTCTTTAGGATCCTGATAGTCTACATTAGCTCCTTGAGACAGTGCAGACTGGACACCAGTAGAATCATCTTTTGCAGTAGCTTCATATAATTCATTATCCTGCAAATAATAATTAGTTAACATTATTGTAGACTTAGTCAATACGTACATGTATATTACATCAAAAAATGCAATACAAATGGGATATTTTCTCATAGCTAAAATACCCTGATTTTTGAGCAACTTTAAAAATTTGTAAAAAAATTCAACTTTAATCAAAATTAGCTCAAAGTTTCTACACAACATATAAGTGCATGTACATGTACATGAATATGTATCAGGAAAATAATAGAAATGGAGACAAAACTTGGCTAAAGAGGGTCTTTGGCCCAATTCTTGAGCAAATTTAAAATGTTTTTACTGCACATTAATTATATAGGATGATGTAAGCATAAATTAAAATAGCATAAAACTACAAGCTTGCTTATGAGCGATTGTACACCAGGAATTTCTGCTAACTTTTTTATCTATGATTTCTCTACTGACTCAAGGCTCCAGTGCTAAAACCAACCTAAGCCTCCATGAAAGTAATCAAACTGATTAAAAAAAATTTTAAAGGTATTTTTTTGGAGAAATTTGGATTTTAGACCACATTGCAGTGCACTTTAAAGGTACACGTACATGTATATGTACTACATGTGGCTAAGAGGATCACTCATAGTGGAGAGCTCATTTACAAGTAAGGCTATAAAACATAAGGCAACAAGTATACTTAAAAACAGCTACCATCTTGAAAATCAACCTCAATCCTACATGGACATGTAGCCTAAAAAAAGGCTATAGCCTAGATATGTACATGTACATGCACATGTTACATGTACAATGTACATGTAGACAGGGCTAGTAATTAGATATTATGTGCATGCATGATTCATTGTACATGCATTAAAGTGCTACCTACCAAAGCAGTAGTAGTACTTGTGGTGGTATTTGTGGTGGGAATCTTTCCCTCGGATGATGTGGTTTGCATGATTGAAGAATTGCCATCTTCATTGGTCTCAAAATCTACTGTAAATACATGTATAAAAAAGAATTGTACAGTTTTAAAGTGTATTACTAAACTGACGCCTCACCTTCTTGTGGCAATTCAATTACAGTAACTTCTTTTTCCTTTAGCTCTTTCAATATTACTGGATCCGTGAGATCTCTCATGACATCATCAAGAACACAAGGTAGTATAGCATAAGTGATAATAATACAGTTCTCCCTTAATTGTTTAAGAAAAGCATAATATGACCATGAAAATTGACCGAAGGTTGAGATCCAGGAATAAATGCTAGCAAATAGCGAAGGTCTTTGAAGACGAAATGAAATATAAGGTAATCCAAGAGGAGCATTAGGAGACAGGTCAGATTGTTCCCTGAAGAAAGGTATCAAATCTTGAAAGGAAGTTGCACTTAGTAATCTTGCATATTCTTCTTCGTATTCAAAAAAAAGTTGGTTGACTGTATTATCATCAATAAGTAGAGATAATTTCTTCAGTAACTTATAATTAAGGTAACCAATAAAATCATAGTTGCTTAGAAAATCAAAAAAACTTTCAAAATTATTAAGCTTATCAAGATCATTGATGCAAGGCATTAACTCAGAAACAACACGAGCTTTTCTCTTCAAGCATTCTTTTACCAAAAATTTGGCATCTTTGACATTAACACAATGGTCTTTGAGTGATCTTTTTACTGCAATAACAAGTAACCCATATTTTGCTTGCAATCTGTCAGCAATTCTTTGTAGCTCTGAAACTTGATCAATTCTCTGCTCAAGATAATGGAGACCTATATGTACAACAAAAATGCATAAGCTACATGTACATGTAACTACTCTATTACTATCCATACCTGGATTATGACCGACTGGCTGTATTGAATACCCTACATTATAAGGCAGAATTATATAGTTAAAACATGTACATGTATGTGTGTATGTGCATTGTATGATGACTGTTTCTATAATTTTTCTTCAATGCTTGCTAATGCTGAGCAAAAGACCCCTTAAAGTAAGAAGTACATGTACATATAATTAACTGCTTATAAATACATGTATATACATGTACCGTATAGTGCAAAATTTTTGAGGGCTGTAAATTTTGCAAATTCACCTAAAAATCCATTTTACAGATATACATGCAATTTTCGTGAATTTATACTGTCTGCCATCTTGTGCCCTAATAATTTTGAGTTTAGCGGAAGTAATTTTCATAATTCTTCAAAAAATCACAAAATCCACGAAATTTACAGCCCTCAAAAATTTTGCGCTATGCAGT
>NW_003548012.1:0-2560 GCF_000090795.2 Amphimedon queenslandica | reverse complement strand
TACTTTTGACAATCCATAATGAAGCTGTTCTTGTGTGGTTCAACAAATTTCATGTACTAATTTTGTTTACCAGTGTTAGAACACAAGAATGAACTATTAAATATACAAAATACACAAGAACAGCTTCATTATGGATTTTCAAAAGTAAGCTATCGCTAGCCATAATGACTCAGATGTCCTCTGACTATTATGATTTATAAGCACAATCTATCACTTTTATACAGGATTAAAGCTAAAAGGTATAAAATGAAATCTAACAGAGATATTATCTACTAAAATTACATTGCAGTCAATGGTAAAAGTCAAGCATAAGCCTTCTATGACATCACGTTTAGCCACACCCCTTGACAGGATGTAAAATGGCAGGAAGCAAAATGAGCAACTTTGAAGGCTCATATCTCTGTGAATAATTTTTTTCAGACAATAAAACTTTCCAAATAGTATTTTTATGATAATATGGTCATGTTAGGTCAATAAAAAATACCCCAAAAAATCATGTCAGTTACACTTTAATTTTCATGAATTTATGCCCTCTGCCATCTTTTACCATAGTAATTTGATTTTCGGGAAAGTAAATTTTGCAAATCTTTAAAAATTCATAAATCCACAAAATTTACAGCTTTGCAAGCTTCTTCTCCCCAGCACTACTCTTTAAACATTTTTATGTGATAAATGAAGGATTACATTAGCAATGAAGATGGATCTATGATCTATACGAGGATCTATAAGCCTAGAGAACTTGCCCCCAGCCCCCTTTTCCTACACCTATGAACAACCTTTCTCTGGATACACACTCACATGCATCATCTACGGAGCTGAATTGCTCACCTTCACTGGTACTGGTATGCAATGTTGAGGGTGTGGCTTCCATTTCACTTCGGCTTCTTAACATGCCAATAGATCTATATCCTAAATGATGAAAGATACATGTAAGAATTCATTTACAAATATTGATTTTACTTACTTTGTCTTTCTTCATTAATGCCATCAGCTACAGCATTCTCTCCTGTTCCTCTAAGAGCAGCTATCAGTGTATCTATTGTTGGATTCTCTACTCTATCAGCTTTACGCAACCAGCTAGCCAAACACTCCGTAAAACAAGAATGAACGTCTCTGTGGTCGTTCTTTATAGTCTCTAGTGTATTTTGAGATAATTTAAGACGTAGACCAAGTCGATCATATGATGTCTTGCTGTAGTGATGTCTTTCAAGTAAAAAAATCACATCATCAAGATCCTGGATGCCTATGGCAACCACATAATAAGAATAATTCTAATGGTTTCAATCCTGAACTCACTTAAGGTCCTTTCACTCAGCAGAGAGGAGGCGAGTTCCAAAGCCATTTTAAGGCGGGCCGGGCCGCCTTTCTCGCGACGCCTACACAGTAACACAGCCACCCGGTTAGCGCATTATTCCTGGATAGTTGTCCGGAGTTAGGTGTAACTGTTCCTGGAAACTATCCATAGGGATAGACACTATGAATAATAAGTAGTTTAGCTTAATTAATGAATAAGGGGGAGGGATGTCAAGGAGCTATGGAGGCTCACTCAGGAGCTCGCTCAGGAGGCTGAAAGCCTGAAACATCAAGAAAGGCAGCTCAGTGGATCATGGTTTTTTAAATCACGAAGTGGATGGAGTACTGGTTAGTATCTAGTAGGCTTACATGTATATAAACATTATCCAGTAGTCAATTACTGAATATATATAATCCATTACTATTAGTCGAGCTATTAGTACTTATGGTTGCAGTACAAGTTGCAGTTAGTCTTTAACTGTTCATTTGATATTGTTCCTTAGTCCTTGTCCACGCATACTATGTTTTTACAGTTGAAATAATAATAATAATAATAATAATAATGGTCTCAGGGCCGTCCTACTGCTATGGACGTTACAGTTATCTCTCCCCTCCAACAGCAGACTATTACTAATTCTGCATCTTCTCAGGGTTCTGCTTTATTGGTGGCCGAACACCGCAAACGGGTTGTCCATTTTGATAATTGTCATCGCATTGGGGTTGATTTTGTTCCACTCGCTGTTGAGTCTCTCGGGGGTTGGAGTTCCACTGCTATTTCTATCTTCCGGGCTTTCGGTCACCATCTTGGAACTCGGTTTGGTCTCCCTCCCTCTGAACCCACTCTCCATCTTTTTCAAAGACTGTCTGTGACTTTGTGGCGGTCCAATGCCCAGATGTGGTTGGGTAGATCTTCCATCTTGTCTCCTGAGGTGGATGGTCAACTGTAGGACTTTTTGTTTTTATTTTGTGTTTTGTTTGTGGTTTTTCTTTTCCTGTTTTTTTGTTTTGTCCCTGATTTTCTTTTCTCTATGGGCTTTCCCTTCTCTGTCTCTTTTTTGTCTTCTGCAGTGTGTCTGATTTTGTTATAATAATAATAATAATAATAATAATAATAATAATAATAATAATAATAATAATAATAATAATAATAATAATAATCAATGATGGAACCTGTTTATAAGTATAGATAGGTTGCAGCAGTGATGATCATTATTATTATCATTATTATTATTATTATTATTATTATTATTATGATTATTATTATTAT
>NW_003548011.1:8114-11740 GCF_000090795.2 Amphimedon queenslandica | reverse complement strand
GTGGCACAATTAAAAAAAAACAAATTTCCTACCACATAAAGTGTCACGGTTTATGATATCAAGAATCCATTATTATTGCACATTAATTTATATTGCAATAACTAAAAAGCCGACTGCTCACATCAGCCCCTGTAAAAGATGGAACAAAGAATCTAGTCTGATTAGGGTGGCCTAAACAAGCCTAAACCATACCTAAACTAAAAAAAGTTACATAATTTTTCTTACATAGCTCGTAGCCAAATATATTCTCACTTATCACTAACACTGCAAGGGCTCTCAACCAATCATTTTTATTCATTGTAATCAATAATGATATGGAAACTCCACCAGTACCAGAACCAACACATTCAGCCTTGGTATCTTTTATTGTTGTGGTGTGATTTACCATAGTACCCTATGCGTGGTAAGTTTCATAAGGACTGATAGATCTTAAATTTTCTAAATTTTAAATTCAGTAGCCATGCATGCATGAAGCAAAATTTTGATAGAATGAAGTCATTATGAACAGGATCCAGTTTTTTGGTAGAACAATTTTGTTATAATATCTTGATCCATTTGACTTGTATGAATATGGGTGTACTGTTTTTAGGCTAATCAGTATTATTGGTTAGAGAAATTTACCAATTTCAGTCAGAATGAGCTCAAAATTTCTACACTAGCTCTACATAAGAAAATATGCATGCATTAGAATTTTCTCCTAGCCATTTTTGATGAAATGTTCTGTACTTATAGCCCATTCCCATTGTTTTTAGACTTTCGGGCATGATTAAATTCTAATTTTAATCTCAATCAATCAGCTTCACAACATGAGAACATGTATTATTTTAAAATCTAGTTAAAATGACAGATTCTTTTAAAGCCATTCTGACATCCTTTGTCAAATTATGGAGCAGCTGGTATAAACAATTAACTGATCAGTCAGAATTTCCCACAAAGCATGCTAAGTGGGCTAAACAGCATGCTTCATAAACTGACAAGCACTACAATATAGCTACTGCTAGAAATCTAGAATCAGCTTTACAACATAAGAACATGTCATGATGCATCAGACAAAAATTATCAAAATAAAGGATTGTCTCGTAGTCATTTTTGTCAAAATTCAGCCAAAGACCCCATACTATAATAGCACAGGAACTTTGGTCTAATTTTGAGTAACTTAAAAGTTTGTAATAATTCAATTTGATCGAAATCAGCTCAAATTTGCTACACAACATAAGAACATGTATAGGTATCAGAAAATGGAGAATTCTCTTGTAGTCAACTCTGTGGAATTTGGCAAAAGACCTTATTTAGTACAGGACTTTGGTTTAATTTTTTGAGTATGAGTAATTTTGTTAAAAAACCATTTTGATACTAATTGATAGGAATGAACCAAACTTGCTACACAACCTAAAAGCATGTATATAAAAAGTTATAAGCATGGAGAATTCTCTCCTAGTCATTTTTGGTGAAATTTAATTTACTCTATAGTGCATGAGCTTTAGTCTAATTTTGAGTAACTTAAAATATTTATTAAAAATTCAATTTTTAGCTCAAACATGCTACATAACATAATGTGTACAAGACAAAAATTAATTATAAAATAAGAATTCTCTGTAGTGATTTTTTGGAAAATTTCATCACAGGGACTTTGGAATACTTTTAAAATTCATAAAAAATCTAATTTTGACCGGAATTAGCTATTCGACATGAGAACATGTATGTGTATGAGACAAAATTATAATGGAATATTTTTTTAGTCGTTTTTAGCAAAATTTTGCTAAATGAAATAGTAAAATGTCTTGGAATAATTTTGTAGCACCTTTAAAAATTCAGTTTTTATTGGAATCAGCTTAAAATTTTCATACAGCACATAACATTAATAGTCTATGTAGATTTATTACAAAAAAATTTCTAGCAATTTTTGAAAAATACCTTTAGAATATTTTGAACTTTTAAAATCCACTAACAAGAACCTGCATGAGCGCTACGCCAAAATCCCAGGCTGGAAAGATACTGGCTTCAATAGTAAATTTTTGTTTACCACTTGCTATTATTATTTTTAATTTTTTTCAGGTTTAAATGAAGTCTGCAATTAAAGGACTAAATGAAGGTTTATTGTCAATCATCAGTGAAGGTGGTAGTAACTTGAGTGTAGGGCAAAGACAACTCTTTTGTTTGGCAAGAGCTCTACTGAGAAAGAACCCGATTCTAGTACTGGATGAAGCTACAGCTAATAATTTCAGATCATTTTTAATGCAATTGATTTAGACTGATTATGTCATTCAAAAAGTAATTTGTGAGCAGTTTAGTGAATGTACTATACTGACGGTTGCACAATCAGACTGACCCAATGAATCACTAATAAACTAGAAAACATTGCATGTATAATTCAGGAAAGGAAGTTAGCAAGTGGATTAATTCAATGGTAGATCTATTTGTATAATTTTTATTAATATTATGGAATGATTACATGATTTATTAATGATTGCTCTCATGCTGAAGCAACCATTGTTTGATAGTTGTCCCTCCACTGCTGTAATGCCCGAGTGATCCATCAGAACGAATGACACGGTGGCATGGAAGAATCAGTGAAAGTTTGTTATTTTTCATGACTTGCCCAACTGCTCTAGCAGCTCCTTCACTACCAGTAAGAGTTGCTACTTCACCATAAGAGATAGTTTGACCAGGATGTATTCTTTCAAGACATTTCCAAACTTTACTAGCAAATTGGCCTGTATTAAGTGTATGAGTATATATAAGGTGATACTTATAGCCTTGAGCTAACCTTCGTGTGATCTGTCTAGTACAGGAAATGTTTCCTTTTTGTTTAAAAAGCTAAAGTCCCCTTCAAAATACTTAGCTAACCAATTGACACATGATTTCAGGTTGATCTTTATGTCAGGTGAACATTCAAGAGCCTCAATTTGTTCATCAACTTCTTTTTCTTTCTCATCTGCTCCTTTTTCAATTAGCAAATCGATCCTATATATACCCTTTGAGTTAGCTTCAATCCTTATTGGACAAAGACAAGACCAATATAGAAGAGTCACAGACTCGGCAGGGAATTCGGCCATGGAACCTTAGAGGTGGGTCCACAGGATATTAATCAAAATAGATCTAGATCTAGTCTACTCACATCAAGTTGTAGCTATTAAGAGTCATAATTTTTTCATAAACAAGAAAATTACAAAAAAATTGTCACAAAAATGTACATAGAATGCATGATGAATACCAGCCACCTTAATAAAGAAAAAATTGCTAAATAACTTACTATACTATATAGATAATTATGTTATATCACTATATTTATAACTTAAAAGTCTATCATACGAGTACATCCTTCATCTTCATAAAATTTAATCAGTCTATTCCATGTCTTGTCATACCTCAGTAATTTATCATTACCTGTAATAAATCATGTTACATTGCATATATCTCTTACGGTCTTACCAATGAGTATAAGCCCATATCTAGCACGAGTGATACCAACATTGATCTGATGATCATCAGTCAGAAAACCAAGATTTTCTGTTAGCCATCTTCTGTCAGGTTGAATGTACTCTTTATACCTAATTTCACTGACTTTCTGTGATCTGACAGTTGTTAGTATAACAATGTCATACTCATCGCCTACACAATAATCA
>NW_003548011.1:1991-8094 GCF_000090795.2 Amphimedon queenslandica | reverse complement strand
AATGCATCTATCTATGTATAATACCTTGGCTCTCAACAATAGTAGCAACTCTTAAACTTTTCCAGTATGGTTTTAGCTCAAGGTCATCTTTTATCATGTCAGTAATAAGATTTTTTTGTGCCCCATAAGGAGTGAGGACAGCTATGCTCTCATGCTTAACATTATGATTCATCACCAACTTCTTAATACATTTTAACTAAAAGAAACGAAACATTATGGCACATTTATCCTGCAAAAATAATACAATGCAATTTCAACTGATATTGTACATGACAAATTTTAATCTAGCAAGATTTTGGTCAATTTTGTTATGGTACACATAGTGATAAAATATTGCTATTTCAGAGTTATGACAAAAATAATTATTTTGATGAGGAAAAATTAAACTTTGGATGCTAAAGTAAAAGTAGTTTGCTGCAGCACAAAGCATACTTAAATGTATATGCATGCATCACATACACTCTGCTAATACAGAATAAAAATGCCTTACCACTGCTTTAGCTTCCTGCTCATTGCATTTAGAATGAGAATCTATTTCTTTTGAATGCTTGCTATCAGTAAATTTTTCTACTCCATAAACTTTCAGAAACAAAACAGGGTATTGCTGTCCTCTAGGCCAAAACAAATCTATGGATTGAGTAAGCGGACGTCTTTCTTTGACAATTTGATCAGCCTTTAATTTACTGTTATAGAAAATACCCGATGGTCCTTGGCATATGAATGAATGCTACACAAAATAAAAAAAGCTTGTTACCTAAACACCAATAATTGTTGTAGCATACACTTACTGGAATGGCAATTAACTTACCATTCTATATTGTAGCTCCAATGTTATCAAGTAAGAATCTTCACTTTCAGCATATCTCTCAAACTGGTTGGCATATCTTTCAAACAATGAAGTACCCAGGCCACACTCTTTGGCTGGAGGATATTTTATGACTGGTTGTAGCTGCTTGTGATCTCCTATCAGCACTACATGTTCACATAAACTGCTTGCAGCTATTGTCTCAGGCTCAGTGGCCATACCAGATTCATCTATTATACACTGAGCTAGTATGTCTTTGGAATTCAACAATCGCCGACTGCATGTTTCATTACAAGTGCAAAGAATAACATCATAATTATTCTGAATTTCACTTTTCTCTGAAGAAGTTATCATATCTTTATAACTAGACAAAATAAAAAATATCATATATTATTAATAATGAATAACAATAATTTTGTATCAGTTTACCAAAGTAATTTGCACTTTTAACATGTTGTAGTATTTATTCCATTTTATAAGCATTAGATGTATGTATGTTACATTAATTTACGGAAGTTCATGATTACATACATGTAGATCTAATAACATAGCAGACCTTGGGTCAAGTACAAAACCTCAATTACAATACGCTCCTTTTGTAAAAGTAGACTCGATTAAAAATGCCATGTTGATATAATTTCAATTAAAATACTATTTTTGATATGTTTTTGTATGCAAAAAACATGGCTTGTTCTAAAGAAAACAGCAGTTCAACTGTCATACAGTAGAAGTAATAACGTATTTGTCCCCAGGATTTTCTACAAATTAGTCTAAGTGAGCTAACAGCTTACAAGCACTGCACTATAGTGCATGGCTTTTGAAGCAATTCTTACAATAAATTCAATTTTGATGATATACAACATCAGAGCATGTGTATGTATCATAAAAATGTGACCATAATTGACAAAAGGTACCTTATGGCGGATTTTTAAATTCATGATTTTAATGAAAAATATTAACCTGTGAGTGCTCTGTCTGACCACCATTGTTTCTAAAAGTTACATGGTAACTTTTTGCATCCTCTGGAGTAAATTGATGATAAATGGAGGTCAGGAAGTTGGATTTTGTAGGGTATAAAGTATAAAGACCAATTTTCCTATCCGCCATAAGGTACCTCAGTTTTGTCAATTATGGTCACAAATTATAAAATTAGGAATTCTCACCTAGCTGTTTTTGACAAAATTTGGCCCGAAACTGTCTACTATAGTATATAGTCTTGGGCCAGATTTTTGAGCAACTTAAAAAATACATATTAGTAACGTGGTAGCGTTACTAAGTAGGATTCACAGTCGTATATCTACGGATTCACCCCCAAACAAAATGGCTGCCACTACTTTGCAGCCTTGCTAATTGCTATACTGGGAAAAACGAGCTCCTATGCTTACCAGACTTTATAGAGGACCTCATCTTGACCAGAGGACTCCATTGGTACCACTAGCGTGGCTCTAAACCTAGTCTAAGAGGAAATTCAAAAATCGGCGAACCGGCCGTTTTGATCAGCCACCTTTTTTTCATCATCATCGTCATCAAGTCCTGGAAATTCAGTTGGCGAGCTGTATCTCGATCTTGACTGGTGCTAGAATTATAATTCTTACACCAGTCTACTCCAAAAGTCTATGCGCGGATCCATGTCCCCTAAAATCATTCTCCAAGATAAGAAAAAGTGACGTTATGACTGCTGTATCATGCCAGCTTACCTCCTGTCGCCATTTTGTTAATTATAGAGCATGTGCTCCAAAATTTGGGCGTGGTCGCGCATGCTCAGATCTCAGAACTGGGAAAAGCAATCAATTTTTTAATCTAGGTAGGCTAGCTGTGCTTGGGATCAATTGCATTACTTAGTGGAGGTTTCCAGCTAAAAGAATGTATTAATCTTACATATTATTCTTTTACCAAGTGTGCAATGAATTATTTTATTTTAAAAAACAATTAAAGTTATAATAATGCAATGATTATGACTTTGACATCAGGAAGAACAGGAATATATAGCTACAGAATTGCAGGGAAGTCTGGGAAGATGGAGTTTCTTGAACAAGAACTCATGTCAAGACTATAGTATTAATTTCACTTGTCATCAGTATAGTAGATATTCCTTCAGCATATCTATTAATGCTGTGACTGCTGTCTCTCATAGTAAATGCTGTAAAGTCATAACAATGATAATAATAATAAAGAAAATTACTGTTTGCATAAAATCAACAAGTATCACAATTGCAACTAAAAACATTATAAATATTATTTAAAAATTAACAAAAACAAGAACATAAAAAATTAAAAAAAAACAAGATTGAGTAGGATTCGGAACGACCAACGAAAATACGAAATGAAAATCCTAATCTCGTGACGCAAATTCTACTCTACATTGCAAGGTGATTCATAAGTTTTACATAAGAACATTAAAAGTACAATGTAAAGTAGAATTTGCCTTACGAGAGTAGGATTTCCATTTCGTATTTTCGTTGGTCGTTCGGAATCCTACTCAATCTTGTTTTTTTTAATTTTTTATGTTCTTAAAATTTAATTTTGATTGGAATTGGCTCAAACTTGATACACAAAATCAAAACATGTACCGTACTTCCTTGAATAAGGGCCCTATTCAAATAAGTGCCTACCATAGATATGTGTATTTGAGCCAGTATTATGTGCCCTAATTTTAGAGAGGTTCAAATAGCCTATTTTTTCCAGGAATATAGAGTTGTGGGTTCAAGCCCAGATTTGGTTTTTTATTTTATTTTTTGTGATTTTTGCCTCTGATAAGCAATAAACACCTAAGCCCTTATTCAAGGAAATACGGTACATATGCATCAAATACAATAATAACAATGGAGAATTCTTTCCTAGCCATTTTTGACAAAGTACTGTGGATAAGGGTTTTTTATAAAGCTTGCTAAACAGCACGCTTCATGAGTTGGCAAGAAGCTGAGTACTATACTGGGAAATTCTCATAGCCACACTTTCATCTACATGTATAGTACATGTACATATGATCATGTAATGTGAAGTGGCTATTGAGGTAAATTGAGAGCATTTTCCCTGCATTGATTCAGTATACACTTCAACAACTTAATTTTGATAAAATTCTAATTACATTTTGTTAAGGCTTAAGCCTCAATTACAATTATAATTTTAATTGTCCCGGGGTCTAAATTATCTAGTATGTCACTAAAGACTTACTTCTTTCTTTCAGTTGATGATGGAATGATACTTTGACTTAGAAGTTTTTGTAGTTTTGTTTCAGTAGTTCTTATTTCAGGGAAATTTTGCCTTATTATTTTGTGTAGAGATTCATTACGAAATTCTTCCAAGACAAGACCACCATCATTATCATCTTTTTCTGCTCTTTTTTGTGTCAGATCAAAAACAGGATCTGAGTAGTCTATACGCTCATGAGTACGTCCATAGATACGAAGAATTTTTAATCTTTTGCTTCCCAATTTCTCATTCAATAAATGCAGGTTTTCTATAAAATACCGAAGTTAAACTGCACTTTTCCATAAATTACTTACTATGAACCACATCTACTGATTTGTTAGAGGGACCACAATACAGTACTGACTTAAAGGAAGATGTTGGATCTTCTTCAAATATTTCTTTATTAGTTAATGAAAAAATGTAAGCTAAATGTGCCCCAGTCTCACTCTTTCCTGTACCTATAGCAAGTAAGTATAATAATAATTAATACTAATCATTACAGTGTTTTGAAGTTTTAGTTTAGCTACTTTATTCAAAGCTCATGCGATATGTGAAATTATAAATTATCATTATCAGCATAACTGAGGAGCAACACTTTAGTGATTTTCAATTGTCACAAATTAGTACTGATTTAATCACAAAATTAAACCTCTATTCATTTAGATCTAAATGCAATCATTATTTAGGGTACTGCCAATTCCAAAAAATTATTTCCATAAAAAATATCTTATAAATTACAAAAGTAAAGTAAAGCGGTATCATCAATAATTCAAAAATAGATATGTATTTTGGAACTACTTTTTATAAATGGCAGACAGTAGACAAGCATGATTTAAAATGATTCAAACTTCAACATGGTCATAATTATAGTTCTCATTACCTGGAGGTCCTTGGATCAACTGAAAACTGTTTGTCAGTGCTCTCTTAATTGAATCTTGCTGTATAGGATTTAATTCAATGCCACCCTCTCCTTTCCATAGTTGCTTTGCTAGTGGATTATCATTGAATACTTTTAGTGAGATCTTAGATTGCTCTGAATTGTGAATACATGCATAAAAAACAAACTATAACTGTTTTAAATTTACTTTTCACAACAGTGAATTTATTAAAATCTATTGATCTTGTGTCGGAAATTGCAATAGTTTTGGAAAGGCTAGACCAGTTGTCATCAACTCTCAATGCTTCCTTTAATCTTCCATATACTCGGCTAAAAGAATTATGATATGAAAATAATAATTAAAAATACCAATTGTTCCATTGCTTACTGAAAAGAATCTGGCATTGGTATTATTTGTATCTCACAATTTTGGTTTCCTTTTTTCAATTCTTGATACATATTCTCTGTGACTCTACATGAGTGATCACCTTCAGCACACATTCTTATTATAACGTCTTCATCCTTTTTCTTAGTTTTGTTATTTTCATTTCGCTTCACTTTGGTTACAACAAAGTGATAGACAGCATTGAGACTATCACTAATCTCATATCGAACACATAGAAAGTCACCAGATTTGATACTAATGAAATCCAATGAGTCTTGATTCCTGGGAGGTATGACAAGGGAAACTTCATTTGGCAAATAGTAAGGATCATCAACACAATTATCAACTCGAGTAAATTTGTTCCATTTTAAAGGAGCGAGTCTGATGAATATGAGATTCTTTGTTTTGACACTTTCATTAGCAGACTCAGCAATTAACACTTTACTCCAAAGCTCTACATACTGTTCTATTGAGTGGTATGCTGTATCACGTGATGCTTTTTGTAGCTGTACATCAGAGAAGCAGAGAGAAGGATTCTTGTTATGTTGAAGGCACACACGAACTGTTGGTGCTATCTCCATTAATTGAATAGCTGGTGTTGGGAGACACTCTTTAAGAGACTTTCCTAGCCAAACTGTCATTATATCATTAGCTGTAAAAGGTCGTTGAATTTCATACGCTATTGCAACACTCTCTTCATCACTTCTTGACTGGGGTTTGTCTTTACTGGCTTCTTGTTGCAATTGGAGAATTAAACTTTCTACTTTTTTAAAATTGTCTTTATTTTGACACTTCAGATACTGGTGTGTTACAAGCCAGTGTTCTGAACTCAAAGTAATATCTT
>NW_003548011.1:0-1981 GCF_000090795.2 Amphimedon queenslandica | reverse complement strand
CATGGAGCAACGAGGAGCTTTGAGATTAGCAGAAGGCATATCAATTACATCAGGATGAGAGAAGAGGTTGAAGGATTGATGTAACGATATTGACACTATTTTCCACACAATAGATTTAGTAGCTCCATCTTCAATTTTATGATGAAAATTAAGATCTGATTCACTAAATGATGTGTCTCGACCATGAATGCACTCATAATGACTTGAAGTGAAAGATAATTCAAATGAGTCATTGCTTTTATTGGATGATTTGATCACGAAAGCCTCTGCTCTCTCTAGTGAGATTTCACAGCTTCTGGTTATACATGCTTTATTATCAGCCTTTTCAAAGTCTTTAGCAATTTTGTTCCTGACATTAAGTTGAGAGCACAACTTTGCAAGCTCACAATTCTCTGCTACAGGCTTTCCTTCAATGAGTGACATTACTAATCTCTGCACAACCAAATCAAAGTATCTCCTTATAGGCGATGTAAAATGTGTATATGCTGATAGTGCAAGGCTATTATGAGAATGATTAGCACAGATGTGTTCTTTGCTGCTTTCAATCACAACATAACTGGCTTTTCTGTTGATTGACCGTAACATAGCCTCAGCCATTGCCAGTTGTGGATAAAGCTTATTATTGCTAAGAACTGAAGCTAATTGAATGTGATCTCCTTTAGAACATGCATCAATAAGTAGCTGAAGTGTTGTGCCTGACATAATAAAAGAACCTGCTTCATCAGATGGATTGTTTAAATAACGCTTAAGAGACAGGGAATGAGACAGGCAGTTTTGATTTTGATTAATAAAATTATGCTTTTCTTCTTCTAAAGGTGGCATTTGAGCTCGTAAGAGTGCTGTTTGTTGTGGAAGTCGCTCATGAAGATATTCAGCTACTGATGCATTACAGAATATCATTAGTTCTTCAATAAGAAGATGAGTTTGCCAGTTACTCTCTTCACCTTCCTCAGATTGGCCATAACAGTAACCAGCATCACCTAACCTCTTAATGCGTAGGTACATAGCTATCTTATACAGTAGATTAAGAGTATCAATCATTCGTGACTTTGGTCCAGTGGCATCATCAAATGCTTCAACTTGCATTCTTGTCTCATCATCATCAACTAGCTGTTCATTATGCATTACCTTTTTAGCAGTTTCATAAGTGAATCGTACTTGAGAAGTGACCATTGCTTCCTTTGGATTGCCAGACACTACACTAGTTACCACTCCTTCTTTTATGGCTACTGTAGCAGGTAAGCATAAAACATGTCGTTTCTCCAAATGGTCAAGGCTCAATTGAGATGTGATACTGGATGGAAACATGTGACTCACCCGTCCAATGCGATTGGATGCACAACTCTGTTTAGCACCATATACAGATGTACCCCTCTGTTTAGCTTTCTTGTCTAAAGGATGGTTTTCATTTATATGTTTGGCAACATTAGCTATAAGAACTGCCAGCTCATAATTACCATCTTCAGGAAGAGGTGTCAAACTGACTGCATCATCTAAATCTTTAGATAAAGGAGGATCAATGGTAAATGCTCGATCATAATGATCAAGCTCGTTAGTTTCATTTGGAGGTTGAAGTGGTGCATGCACTTCTTCTTCATAAATGCCATATACAAGGCTAAGCAAGTGATTAGTAAAGAAAAGGTTTGATGTGCGTGGAACAGCTTCAATGACAGCTCCTAATGCTTTTCTGTATTTTGGATTCCAACCAAGCACCTCAACAACAAACAAGAGACTCTGAGACAATTCAAACGGTATGAGCTCTTTAATACAAGGAATCTGATCATTAGGTGAGATAGAGAGTGACTCCTCTTTAAACACTGCAATGTAATCGTGCACCATTGGGGCCTGGTCATCCTTTGGACGATATCGAAGAAGGTTGTAGGATATTTTTGGAAGGTTCACAATGACAGGAGCAGTTTTATCAAGAGGATAAAAGTTAATGAGGCCATATTGATCAGCACGGCATACATACCTAGTTGGA
>NW_003548009.1:9922-11749 GCF_000090795.2 Amphimedon queenslandica | reverse complement strand
TTCTGTCTCACATTATTCTTACGTATTTCTTTCCCTCCCTCTCTCTTTTTAAGCTCCTCCTGGTCCCCCACATTCTCTTTCCTTTTTATCCAATTCCACTAGTATCAGTATTACATGGGGTCCTCCAATCAACAATGGAAACCGTTCAGATATATATTATCATGTTAACATAACAAACCAATCAAATGGGAAGTTTGTTAATTTTTACAATACAAGCAACACCTTCTACCAACTAATGGGCCTCACTCCATTGACTACTTACACTATAACCATCACATCAAACAATGGGGTCTCAGATCAGGACATGTCAAATGAATTAGGGAGACAGGTCTCAATTAATGTGACAACGTCTTCTCCACCCTCAAGCCCTCAACCACTCGCATTACAAAGTTCACCAACTGGTCAACCTACTGTACTTACATGGAGTGAACCACAGTATCCTTATGGTGTTATCCTTCGTTATAATATATTAGTGAGTGAGTTCAATGATTCTGATACTGCTACTGTTAGAGGCAGTGTTAATGGTACAACACTTCGATATGATTTGAGTCAAATTAATCTTCTCTCTAGTCACTATTTTATTTGGGTAAGTATATAAATTTTCACATTTTGTCTTCTTCTATTCTTCTTTATATTATCTTTTTTTACTGAATGGTATTTAATTAATGTTTATTATTATACCAATATAGGTACAAGCAGTGACAATGCATGGAGAGAGTGACCTATCACTTCCTATTCAATACTTCATGGGTAAACCATACACACACAAACACATTAGTTTTAATGATTGCTTTGATGATAGAGCATAAAGCATGCATTGTTGTTAAAAAATAAATGGAGTGCAACCGTAACAATACAAATTATTATAATACTAAGAACTATTATAGTGTTTCAATTTCTCATCCTATTTTATATGCTTCATAATTCATGCAGTTATGTCCTCCTCTACTGTAACCAGTGCTAGAGCAAGTTCTTCAATTGTGACAACACTCTCTACTACAACAAGTAGTGGAACATGTCCCTCTGTTGTGACTATACCCTATACTACAACAGGTACTAAGTCTCTCTTTATACTACATGCAATGATATGGCATTAAAAACTTTAGTTATTTCTACTGTCAGTCAAGTTTGTTCAAGCACAGCTGCAGTGTGTTCCACTAATGATGTAGTTCAAAGTTATAGTGAACTGCAAACTACTTCAAGTGGTAAGCATGAAATTACTCTATTGGAGCTATTTTTATTCAATGAATATAGTGTTGCTCAGTATATTAGGAGTGTTCCTTTTGCTGTCAATAGTGCTTCACATTGTGACAGTGACCCTGTATTGTTACATGAGGAATAGAAAAATTAAAGAAAGTGTGCTATGATAAAATAAAATAAATTATTTCATTAATCACACTCTATAGGTTATAAACCTGTACCAGCAGTGCTATCAATGAAAGAATGTGCTGCTACTGATATTGATGAGGAATCAAAATAATGTACTATATATATAATTAATGTAGAATGTATATTTAGTTGATTTCAGTGACACTTTTAAACTGTTATAATGTAGTTCACTCATCATTGTTCATCCAAAAGCTGCAATTTTGTATTTAAACTTAAAAGTATTAAATGTTATGAAAAACAAAGAAATCAAAGTCGAAAGCAAACAAAAATAAGAATAACTGAAGACAAGACAATAATCGAAATATTGGTTAGATTAAAATACACAAAATATATAATAGAAAAATAACTAAAAGGCAGAAGCAATAATTAGAGCATCAAAATACAAACCATTTTAATCAAATCTTCATCCTTTTCAATGACCCTATTACTTGAGCCATA
>NW_003548009.1:6683-9472 GCF_000090795.2 Amphimedon queenslandica | reverse complement strand
AGCAGGTCCAGTGCAGGGCTTTAATAACACATTAGGACTGCTGACATCTCTGTGAATAATAGGCTGAGGCTTAAAAAGGTGAAGGTAGTTGAGGCCTAAAGCTACATCTTGAGCAAAGCTGAGAATCTGTTGATTGGTTAATTGGTTTCTGCGAAGCTCCTGATTAAGACTAGTGCTCATCAGCTCAGTCAAGATGAGAGGATTACCCACTTTAGTTGCACCAATAAACTGGACCAGGTTAGGATGACGTACTCGTGATGCTATACTCATTTCCCTGGAGAAGATACCTTGATTGTAATCTGAGATGATTAGAGTATGAAGTGACTTAACAGCTACTCTTAAACCCCTAAAGGTACCAACTGTAACAAGACCATATGACCCTCTTCCTAACTCCTCCTTTGTCAAAATTACCTCATCTTTATTAATAACCCAGTGATCATCAGTAAGTGCTTGTTGCTGGTACCTACAAACTGCCTCTTGAGACTGACGTAGCTCCCTATCCTTCTCTTGTAGCTGATAATGACACCTTCTTATTTCTTGATCTTTCTCTGCTTCTTCTCTTTCCTTCTGTTGACAAAAAACTTGTGCTTCTCTCTCCTTCTCTTCAAGACTCTTCATAAGAGCTTGTATGGTTTGCTCAATATCAGCTGTATCTCCTTTTCTTGGTTTCTGGTACTCCTCCAACCATATTCTTCTTCCTTTCTGTAGTTGCTGCTGATACTTCTTCTTGTATTCTTTATTATTCATATCATTGGTATCTAATGTATCACCTACTGTCCACTCTCCTGTACTGTTAGTAACTAAAATACAATATTAATAATAATTTTAAAAAATACAATATTAATAATAATTTTAATTAAAGGGTGTGGATCTAATATGACATTAAGATGTCAAAGGAAATAATTATACCACATAACGAGAAATTTTCGTGGTCCAAAATTTTCGTGGGTTTCGCGTTTTTTCAAAATTCACAAAAATAAAATCCGTGAAAATCAATTTAATACGGTTCAAGATGGCCAAGAAGTAGAAACCACAAAAATTAAAGTCATGAAATAGATTTTTAGATGGATCCGCAAAAATTTTGGGCCACGAAAATTTTTTGCTATACGGTAATTAGGTCATAAATAGTATTCATTGGTGGGTGTGGCTAATACACTGACCTAGTTCAGTTAACATAACAATGTTAGGATTAGCGACAAATGTCCGTCTTATATCAACAACTCCTCCATCAGTTATTATCCAGACACAATGAGGACTCATAATGAACACTGAGAGAGAATGAGCCCATCTCTTACAAACAAAGTGAGGTACATCTAACTGTTAACAGAAATAAATTAATGATTTACATGTACATGTACATGTATCTGTTACAAATCAATTATTAACAATATCTAACATACCTTTATCCAGGAATGTTGAGTGATGTTAAAGACCCAACAATCATCCAATGTATCACCATTCTTATCCAACCCACCACTTATCACTAGCATAGGACAGTCTGATCCAGTTCTAATAATAGCACCTGCATGATAGTATCTACCCACAGGCCATTGGTCTATTGCTTCAGGTTTCTTTATACACTGCCAGAACTAAAAATAAAATAACCACACCCATTAACAATGATGAGTGTGTGTAATGCATACATTCAGTACACATAATTTAATATACCACAGTGCTGATTGAGGTCTCTAATATATAAATTTTGTTAGTAAAGGCATCCTTATCATCATCATCAGTCTCTACTCCACCAAACAGAACAGCTCTAGTGTTGCTGATCTTTTCAATGATGAAATCGTTAGCAGGTGGTATACACTGCCCAATGATTGAAGGATTATTCCATATTCCTAAATTATTATTAACCTAGATCTAATTTCAAACAGTAATAAAATCTTACTTGATGATAGATTATACATTGAATGCTCATTAGTTCGCCACTTTCCACTAGAAAACTTATTATATTTATAATGAGGTAGTTGTACAGCTGGTGTTGATCCCATTCCTCCTATCATTAGTAAATGATGTACTCCATCATGTTCAAATGATACCATTCCACTAACAGCTCTCATCATTACTGGTCTAGTTGCATCAGTTGGTTCTAATTCTCTCCATTGAAAACTAATGGTATCCAGTTGTGTAATACTGTTGTGAAAGCAGCTGTCATGGCCACACCATCCCCCAAAATAATACAATTGATCATTTATTGCAGTACAGCAGTATTGTTTCACTCCTAATGGAGGAGTACCAGTAGTACCTCTAGTGATCCATTGACCAGTTGAAGGAGTAAAGTGCTGTATATTACTGGTGATCCTTCTCTTCTCTTCACTATCATGTACTTTAGGTAAACTTTCCTGAGCACCAGCCCACACATACAGTGAATCATCTACTAATACAGTGGTGTGAATTGCTCTTTTATTCAGTTGATCTATACGTCAATAATTGACAGTTCATGATATAAGGACTTACTTTTAGAGCCAAACAACCAAGCCATCACTCCCATCAGTTTGAGTCACGTGATCTATACTATGAGTGGGCGTTGTTTGTATTAGTAAGTGGAGCCATAGATATTAGAGTAAAAGTAAATTAGAGTACTCTAATATCTATGGTGGAGCTATTCTATTCTTGTGTTTGCTAATCATGCTTTACATAGACACTTGCTGAGCTCAACGAACACTACAGTAAAAAAACATGGCAGAAGTCCTATATGCACCTAAATAATTGAGATGGTATTAGATCTAATTCCTTTCTTGAATCTGTTGTTGTGTTTGTTAGGTTCTTGCTTGTGGCTCCAG